>NW_026909041.1:0-300000 GCF_033115175.1 Lepus europaeus
GAGAAAGCTAGAGGAACTACGGCAAACAAACATGATATTTCTGTTTGTCTAGATGACATTTGATGCACTTGCCTAACGAAAAGACTTTGCTTTTCTGCAAAACCATTTTTACTGTAATTTTCTCAGCCCATTGCATACGAATTCCACACCAGTTTCTCCAGATATGACTGGATGAAACCATAAATATCCGGTTGTGTTTTGGCTACCTCAATCCCAGATATTGCTACAGACTCTGTGTTTGTGTATTCCTGATATTATCCACGGACTTTATTGTTTTGAATATTTTTTTATCAGGGAACATTTAATTTTGTTCTTGGAAACACTAATTGGTTCCACATGGAGACACCAGCTCTACACATTCGTATTTTCTAGGGAGAAAGCTAGAGGAACTGCAGCAAACAAACATGATATTTCAGTTTGTATAGATGACATTTTATGAAATTGCCTAAGGAAAAGACATTGCATTTCTCCAAACCATTTTTATTGTGAATATCTCGGTCCATTGAATACGAATTCCAAATGACTTTTTCCGGTGATGACTGGATTTAACCAGGAATATCTTGTTGTGTCTTGGGTAACTCAATCCTAAATATTGTGAAAGCCACGGTGTTTGTGTTTTTAGGATATTATCGATGGACTTATAGTTTTGAATATTTTTATCAGGGAACATTTAATTTTGTACCGTTGAAACTCTAATTGGTTCATCGTGGGGACTCCAGCTCTACACATTCGTATTTTCTAGGGAGAAAGCTAGAGGAACTGCGGCAAACAAACATCATATTTCTGTTTGTATAGATGACTTTTTATGCACTTGCCTAACAAAAGACTTTGTATGCTCTAAAACCATTTTTACTCTGATTTTCTCAGTCAAATGCATACGAATTCCACACAATTTTGTCCGGATATGACTGGATGAAACCGGAAATATCCGGTTGTGTTTTGGCTAACTCAATCCGAAATATTGTGAAAGCTGCTGTGTTTGTGTTTACTGGATATTATCAATGGACTTTATTTTTTTTCAATGTTTTTTTCAGGGAACATTTTATTTTGAGCTTGGATACAGTTATTGGTTCCCAATGGAGACACCAGCTGAACACATTCATATTTTCTAGGGAGACAGCTAGAGGAACTGCGGCCAACAAACATGATATTTTTGTTTGTATAGATGACATTTTATGCACTTGCCTAATGAAAAGACTTTGCTTTTCTCCAAACCATTTTTCTGTGATTTTCTCTGTACGCTTCAAATGAATTCCACACCAGTTTGTCCGGATATGACTGGATGAAACCGGAAATATCCGTTTTTGTTTTAGCTAACTCAATCCCACATTAGGCTACAGCCTCTGTGTTTGTGTAATACTGATATTATCCACGGACATTATTGTTTTGAATGTTTTTATCAGGGAACATTTAATTTTGGACCGTTGAAACACTGGTTCAACATGGGGAAAGCAGCTCTACACATTTGTATTTTCTAGGGAGAAAGCTAGAGGAATTGCGGCAAACAAACATGGTATTTCTGTTTGTATAGATGACATTTTATGCACTTCCCTAATGAAAAGATTTTGCTTTGCTCCAAAACCATTTTTACTATGATTTTCTCGGTCCATTGCATACGTATTCCACACCACTTTTCTGGATATGACTAGATGAAACCAGAAATATCCGTTTTTGTTTTACCTAACTCAATCCCAAATATTGCTACAGCCTCTGTGTTTGTGTTTTCTGGATATTATCATCGGACTTTATTTATTTGAATGTTTTTTATTGGGGAACATTTTATTTTGAGATTGGATACATTAATTGGTCCAAATGGAGACACCAGCTGAACATATTCGTGTTTTCTAGGGAGAAAGCTAGAGGAACTGTGACAAACAAACATGATATTTCTGTTTGTCTAGATGACATTTTATGCACTTGCCCAACGAAAAGACTTTGCTTTTCTCCAATACTATTTTTACTTTGATTTTCTCGGTCCATTGCATACGAATTGCACACCAGTTTGTCCGGATATGACTGGATGAAACCAGAAATATCTTGTTTTGTTTTCGCTAACTCAATCCCAAATATTGCTATAGCCTCTGAGTTTGTGTATTCCTGATATTATCCATGGACTTTATTTATTTGAATGTTTTTTTTCAGGCAACATTTTATTTTGTGCTTGGAAACAATAATTGGTTCCACATGGAGACACCAGCTCTGCACATTCGTATTTTCTAAGGAGTAAACTAGAGGGACTACGGCAAACAAACATGATAATTCTGTTTGTCTAGATGACATTTTATGCACTTGGCTAACGAAAAGACTTTGCTTTTCTCCAATACCATTTTTACTTTGATTTTCTCGGTCCATTGCATATGAATTCCACACCAGTTTGTCCGGATATGACAGGATGAAAGCGGAAATATCCGGTTTTGTTTTGGCTAACTCAATCCCAGATATTGCTACAGCCTCTGTGTTTGTGTTTTTCGGATATTATCAATGGACTTTATTGTTTTGAACATTTTATATTGGGAACATTTAATTTTGAACTTAGATACACTAATTGGTTCCGCATGGAGACACCAGCTCTACACATTCGTATTTTCTAGGGAGAAAGCTAGAGGAACTGCCGCAATGAAACATGGTATTTCTGTTTGTGCAAATGACATTTTATGCACTTGCCTAACGAAACGATTTTGCTTTTCTCCAAAACCATTTTCACTGTGATTTTCTAGGTCCATTGCATACGTATTCCACACCACTTTGTCTGGATATGACTGGATGAAACCGGAAATATCTGCTTTTTTTTTTTTTTTTTGGCTAACTCAATCCAAAATATTGCCACAGTCTCTGTGCTTGTGTTTTCTGGATATTATCATCGGACTTTATTTATTTGAATGTTTTTTATCGGGGAACATTTTATTTTGAGCTTGGATACAGTAATTGTTTCCACATGGAGACACCAGCTGAACATATTTGTATTTTCTAGGGAGAAAGCTAGAGGAACTGCTGCAAACCTGATATTTCTGTTTGTATAGATGACATTTTATGCACTTGCCTAACGAAAAGACTTTGCTTTTCTCCAAAACCATTTTTACTGTGATTTTCTCGGTCCATTGTATGCGTATTCCACACCACTTTGCCCGCATTTGACTGGATGTAACCAGAAATATCTGGTTGTGTTTTGGCTAACTCAATCCCAGGATTGCTACAGCCTCTGTGTTTGTGTTTTCTAGATATTACCATCGGACTTTAATTTTTTTGAAAGTTTTTATAGGGGAACATTTAATTTTGAGCTTGGATACAGTAATTGGTTCCACATGGAGACTCCATCTGAACATATTCGTATTTTCTAGGGAGAAAGCTAGAGGAACTGCAGCAAACAAACATGATATTTCTGTTTTTATAGATGACATTTTATGCACTTGCCTAACGAAAAAAATTTGCTTTTCTCCAAACCATTTTTATGTGATTTTCTCGGTACACTTCAAATGAATTCCACACCAGCTTGTCCGGATATGACAGGATGAAGGCGGAAATATCCGGTTTTGTTTTGGCTAACTCAATCCCACATATTGCTACAACCTCTGTGTTTGTGTTTTCCGGATATTATTCACGGACTTTATCGTTTTGAATGTTTTTTTCAGGGAACATTTTATTTTGTACCGTTGAAACACTATTTGGTTCATCATGGGGACACCAGCTCTACACATTCGTATTTTCTAGGTAGAAAGCTGGAGGAACTGCGGCAAACAAACATGATATTTCTGTTTGTCTAGATGACATTTATGCACTTGCCTAACGAAAAGATTTTGTTATTCTCCAAAAGCATTTTTACTGTGATTTTCTCGGTCCATTGCATAAGAATTCCACACCAGTTTGTCCGGATATGACTGGATGAAACCGGAAATATCTGGTTTTGTTTTGGCTAACTCAATCCGAAATATTGTGAAGGCCTCTGTGTTTGTGTTTTCTGCATATTATAATCAGACTTTATTTTTTTGAATGTTTTTTATCGGGGAACATTTTCTTTTGATCTTGGAGACACTAATTGGTTCCACATGGAGACACAAGCTCTACACATTCGTATTTTCTAGGGAGAAAGCTAGAGGAACTGCGGCAAACAAACATGATATTTCTGTTTGTATAGATGATATTTTATGCACTTGCCTAATGAAAAGACTTTGCTTTCCTCCAAAACCATTTTCATTCTGATTTTCTCAGCCCATTGCATACGAATTCCATGCCACTTTTTCCGGATATGATTGGATGTAACCAGAAATATCCGGTTGTGTTTTGGCTAACTCAATCCGAAACATGGTGAAAGCCTCTGTGTTTGTGTTTTCTGGATATTATCGATGGACTTTATTGTTTTGAATGCTTTTTATCGGGTAACATTTAATTTTGTGCTGCGAAACACTGTTTCCACATGGACACACCAGCTCTACAGTTTCGTATTTTCTAGGGAGAAAGCTAGAGGAACTGCGGTAAACACATGATATTTATGTTTGTTTAGATGACGTTTTATGCACTTGCCCAACGTAAATACTTTGCTTTTCTCCAAAACCATTTGTACTGTGATTTTCTCGGTCCATTGCATACGAATTCCACACCAGTTTGTCCGGATATGACTGCATGAAACCAGAAATATCTGGTTGTGTTTTTGCTAACTGAATCCAAAATATTGTGAAAGCCTCTGTGTATGTGTATTCCTGATATTATCCAGACTTTATTGTTTTGAATGGTTTTTATCAGGGAACATTTAATTTTGTGCTGCGAAACACTAATTCTTTCCACATGGAGACACCAGCTCTACACATTCGTATTTTCTTGGTAGAAAGCTAGAGGAACTGTTTCAAACACACATGATATTTATGTTTGTGTAAATGAAGATTTATGCACTTTCCTAACGTAAAGACTTTGCTTTTCTCAAAAACCATTTGTACTGTGATTTTCTCCGTCCATTTCATACGAATTCCACACCAGTTTGTCCGGATATGACTGGATGAAACCGGAAATATCCGTTTTTGTTTTGCCTAACTCAATCCCAGATATTGCTACAGCCTCTGAGTTTTTTTTTTTTCTGGATACTATCAATGGACTTTATTGTTTTTAATGCTTTTTATCGGGGAACATTTTATTTTGAGCTTGGATACTCAATTGGTTCCACATGGAGACACCAGCTCTACACATTGGTATTTTCTAGGGAGAAAGCTAGAGGAACTGCGGCAAACACACATGTTATTTCTGTTTGTATCGAGGATATTTTATCTACTTGCCTAATTAAAAGACTTTGCTTTTCTCCAAAACCATTTTGACTGTGATTTTCTCAGCCCATTGCATACGAATTCCACACCAGTTTCTCCAGATATGACTGGATGAAACCATAAATATCCGGTTCTGTTTTGGCTAACTCAATCCCAGATATTGCTCTAGCCTCTGTGTTTGTGTATTCCTAATATTATCCACGGACTTTATTGTTTTGAATTTTTTTTTATCAGGAAACATTTAATTTTGTTCTTGGAAACACTAATTGGATCTACATGGAGACACCAGCTCTACACACTCGTATTTTCTAGGGAGAAAGCTAGAGTAACTGCAGCAAACAAACATGATATTTCTGTTTGTATAGATGACATTTTATGCACTTGCCTAACAAAAAGTCTTTGCTTTTCTCCAAGCCATTTTTATTGTGAATATCTCGGTCCATTGCATACGAATTCCAAATGACTTTTTCCAGATATGACTGGATTTAACCAGGAATATCCGGTTGTGTTGTGGCTAACTCAATTCGAAATATTGTGAAGCCTCTGTGTTTGTGTTTTGTGGATATTATAGATGAACTTTATTGTTTTGAACATTTTTATCAAGGAACATTTAATTTTGTACCGTAGAAACACTAATTGGTTCATCATGGGGACACAAGCTCTACACTTTCGTATTTTCTAGGGAGAAAGCTAGAGGAACTGCGGCAAACAAACATGATTTTATGTTTGTATAGATGACATTTTATGCACTTGCCTAACGAAAAGTCTTTGCTTTTCTCCAAAACCATTTTTACTCTGATTTTCTCAGTCCATTGCATAGGAATTCCACACCAGTTTGTCCAGATGTGGCTGGATGAAACTAGAATAATCCGGTTTCATTTTGGCTAATTCAATCCCAGATATTGCTACAGCCTCTGTGTTTGTGTTTTCCGGATATTATCCACGGACTTTATTGTTTTGAATATTTTTCATCAGGGAATATTTTATGATGAGCTTGGATACAGTAATTGGTTGCAAATGGAGACACCAGCTCTACATGTTCCTATTTTCTAGGGAGAAAGCTAGAGGATCTATGGGAAACAAACCTGATATTTCTGTTTGTATTGATGATATTTTATGCACTTGCCTAACGAAAGACTTTGTTTTTCCCAAAACCATTTTACTGTGATTTTCTCAGCCCAATGCATATGAATTCCACACCACTTTGTCCGGATATGACTGGATGAAACCGGAAATATCTGGTTGTGTTTTGGCTAACTCAATCCGAAATGTTGTGAAAGCCTCTGTGTTTGTGTTTTCTGGATATTATCGATGGACTTTATTGTTTTGAATGTTTTTATCAGGGTGCATTTAATTTTGTACCGTAGAAACACTAATTGCTTCATCATGGGGACACCAGCTCTACAAATTCGTATTTTCTTGGGAGAAAGCTAGAGGAACTGCTGCAAACCAACATGATATTTCTCTTGTATAGATGACATTTTATGCACTTGCCTAACCAAAAGACTTTGCTTTTCTCCAAAACCATTTTTACTGTGATTTTTCGGTGCATTGCATACGAATTCCACACCACTTTGTCTGGATATGAATGGATGTAATGGGAAATATCTGGTTGTGTTTGCTAACTCAATCCGAAATATTGCTATGGCCTCTGTGTTTGTGTATTCCTGATATTATCCACGGACTTTATTTTTTTCAAAGTTTTTTTTTTCAGGGAAAATTTAATTTTTTGCTTCGAAACACTAATTGGCTCCACATGGAGACAACAGCTCTACACATTCGTATTTTCCAGGTAGAAAGCCTGAGGAGCTTCGGCAAAGAAACATGATATTTCTGTTTGTAGAGATGACATTTTATGCAATTGCGTAACGAAAAGAATGCTTTTCTCCAAAATCATTATTACTGTGATTTTTCAGCCCAATGCATACAAATTCCACACCAGTTTACCAGATATGACTGGATGAAACCAGAAATATCTGGGTTTATTTTGGCTAAATCAATCCCAGATATTGCTACAGCCTCTGAGTGTTTTTTTTTTTCCTGGATACTATCAATGGACTTTATTGTTTTTAATGCTTTTTATCGGGGAACATTTTATTTTGAGCTTGGATACAGTAATTGGATCCACATGGAGACAGCAGCTCTACACATTTGTATTTTCTAGGGAGAAAGCTAGAGGAACTGCGGCAAACACACATGATATTTCTGTTTGTATCGAGGATATTTTATCTACTTGCCTAATTACAAGACTTTGCTTTTCTCCAAAACCATTTTTACTGTCTTTTTTGCGGTTCATTGGTTACGAATTCCACACCAGTTTGTCCAGATATGACTGGATGAAAGCGGAAATATCGGGATATGTTTTGGCTAACTCAATTCCAAATATTTCTAAAGCCTCTGTGTTTGTGTTTTCAGGATATTATCGATGGACTTTATTGTTTTGAATGTTTTTATCAGGGTACATTTAATTTTGTACCGTAGAAACACTAATTGGTTCATCATGGGGACACCAGCTCTACACATTCGTATTTTCTAGGGAGGAAGCTAGATGAACTGCGGCAAACAAACATGATATTTATGTTTGTATAGATGACATTTTATGCACTTGGCTAATGAAAAGACTTTGCTTTTCCCCAAAACCATTTGTACTGTGATTTTCTCGGTCCATTGCATACGAATTCCACACCAGTTTGTCCGGATATGACTGGATGAATGCGGAAATATCCGGTTTTGTTTTGGCTAACACGATCCCAGATATCGCTACAGCTTCTGAGTTTGTTTTTCTTTGGATTCTATGAATCGACTTTATTGTTTTTAATGCTTTTTATCGGGGAACATTTTATTTTGAGCTTGGATACAGTAATTGGTTCCAATGGAGACACCAGCTCTACATATTCGTATTTTCTAGGGAGAAAGCTAGAGGAATTGCGGCAAACAAACATGATATTTCTGTTTCTATTGATGACATTTGATGCACTTGCCTAACGAAAAGACTTTGCTTTTCTCCAAAACCATTTTTACTATGTTTTTTTTCGGTTCATTGCTTACGAATTCCACACCAGTTTGTCCGGACATGACTGCATGAAACCGGAAATATCCGGTTGTGTTTTGGCTAACTCAATCCAAAATATTTCTACAGCCTCTGTGATTCTGTTTTCAGGATATTATCGATGGACTTTATTGTTTTGAATGTTTTTATCAGGGAGCATTTAATTTTGTACCGTAGAAACACTAATTGGTTCATCATGGGGACACCAGCTCTACACATTCGTATTTTCTAGGGAGAAAGCTAGATGAACTGCGGCAAACAAACATGATATTTATGTTTGTATAGATGACATTTTATGCACTTGGCTAATGAAAAGACTTTGCTTTTCTCCAAAACCATTTGTACTGTGATTTTCTCGGTCCATTGCATACGAATTCCACACCAGTTTATCCGGATATGACTGGATGAATGCGGAAATATCCTGTTTTGTTTTGGCTAACTCGATCCCAGATATTGCTACAGCTTCTGAGTTTGTTTTTCTTTGGATTCTATGAATCGACTTTATTGTTTTTAATGCTTTTTATCGGGGAACATTTTATTTTGAGCTTGGATACAGTAATTGGTTCCAATGGAGACACCAGCTCTACATATTCGTATTTTCTAGGGAGAAAGCTAGAGGAACTGTGGCAAACAAACATGATATTTCTGTTTGTATAGATGACATTTTATGCACTTGCCTAACGAAAAGACTTTGCTTTTCTCCGAAACCATTTTTAATGCGGTTTTCTTGGTCCATTGCATACGAATTCAATACCAGATTGTCCAGATTTGACTGGATGAATCTGGAAATATCGGTTGTGTTTTTGCTAACTCAAACCCAGATATTGCTACAGCCTCTGTGTTTGTGTATTCCTGACATTATCTACGGACTTTATTGTTTTGAATGTTTTTTATAGGGGAATATTTTATGTTGAGCTTGGATACAGTAATTGGTTCCACATGGAGACACCAGCTCTACATATTCATGTTTTCTAGGGAGAAAGCTAGAGGAACTGTGGAAAACAAAAATGATATTTCTGTTTCTATCTATGATATTTTATGCAATTGCCTAACGAAAAGACTTTGCTTTTCTCCAAAACCATTTGTACTGTGATTTTCTCGGTCCATTGCATACGAATTCCACACCATTTTACCGGATATGACTGGATGAAATGGGAAATATCTGGTTTATTTTGCTAACTCAATCCCAAATATTGCAACAGCCCCTGTGTTTGTTTTTTTTTTTTCTGGATATTATCGATGGGCTTTATTGTTTTGAATGCCTTTTTTTAAGGAATCATTTAATTTTGTGCTGTGAAACACTGTTTCCACATGGTGACACCAGCTCTACACATTCGTATTTTCTAGGGAGAAAACCAGAGGAACTGCGGCAAACACACATGATATTTCTGTTTGTATTGATGATATTTTATCTACTTGCCTAATGAAAAGACTTTGTTTTTCTCCAAAACCATTTTTACTATGTTTTTTTCGGTTCATTTTTTACGAATTCCACACCAGTTTGACCGGATATGACTGCATGTAACCGGACATATCTGGTTGTGTTTTGGCTAACTCAATCCAAAATATTGTGAAAGCCTCTGTGTTTGTGTTTTCTGAATATTATCGATGGACTTTATTGTTTTGAATGTTTTTATCAGGGAACATTTAAAATTGTGCTTGGAATCAGTAATTGGTTCCACATGGAGACACCAGCTCTACACATTCGTATTTTCTAGGGAGAAAGCTAGAGGAACTGCGGCAAACACACATGATATTTCTGTTTGTATAGATGACATTTTATGCACTTGCCTAACGAAAAGACTTTGCTTTTCTCCAAAACCATTTTTTACTGTAATTTTCTCGGTCAATTGCATACGAATTCCACACCTGTTTGTCCGGATATGACTGGATGACAGCAGAAATATCTGGTTTTGTTTTGAGTAACTCAGTCCGAAATATTGTGAAAGCCTCTGTGTTTATGTTTTCTGGATATTATCGATGGACTTATAGTTTTCAATCTTTTTATTAGGGAACATTTAATTTTGTACCGTTGAAACACTGATTGTTTCATAATGGGAACACCAGCTCTACACATTCGTATTTTCTAGGGAGAACGCAAGAGGAGCTGCGGAAAACAAACATGATATTTCTGTTTGTATAGATGACATCTAGAGGAACTGCGGCATACAAACATGATATTTCTGTTTGTATAGATGACATTTTATGCACTTGCCTAATGAAAAGACTTTACTTTTCTCCAAAACCATTTTTACTGTGGTTACTCGGTCCATTGCATACGAATTCCACACCAGTTTGTCAGGATATGACTGGATGAAAACAGAAATATCCGATTTTGTTTTGGCTAACTCAATCCGAAATATTTTGAAAGCCTCTTGTATGTGTTTTCTGGATATTATCAAAGGACTTTATTGTTTTGAATGTTTTATATCAGGGAACATTCAATTATGAGTTTGGACACAGGAATTGGTTCCACATGCAGACACCAGCTCTACATATTTGTATTTTCTAGGAAGAAAGCTAGAGGAACTGTAGCAAAAAAACATGATATTTCTATTATATAGATGACACTTTATGCACTTGCCTAATGAAAAGACATTACGTTTCTCCAAAACCATTTTTACTGTGGTTTTCGTGGTCCATTGCATACGAATTCCACACCACTTTGTCCGGATATGACTGTATGAAACAAAAATATCCGGTTGTGTTTTGGCTAACTCAATCCGAAATATTGCGACAGCCCCTGTGTTAGTGTTTTCTGGATATTATCCACGGACTTTATTGTTTAGAATGTTTTTATCAGGGAACATTTAATTTTGTACCGTAGAAACACTAATTGGTTCATCATGGGGACACCAGCTCTACACATTCGTATTTCCTAGGGAGAAAGCTAGAGGAACTGCGGCAAACAAACATGATATTTCTGTTTGTATAGATGACATTTTATGCACTTGCCTAACGAAAAGACTTTGCTGTTCTCCAAAACCATTTTTACTGTGATTTTCTCAATCCATTGCACATGAATTCCACACCACTTTGACCGGATATGATGGGATGAAACCGGAAATATCTGGTTTTCTTTTGCTAACTCAATCCCAGATATTGCTACAGCCTCTTTGTTTATTTTTTCTGGATATTATCAATGGAATATGTTGATTTGAATGTTTTTTATCCCGGAATATTTTATTTTGATCTTGGATAAAGTAATTGGTTCCACATTGAGACACCAGCTCTACTTATTTGTATTTCTAGGGAGAAAGCTAGAGTACTGCGGCAAACAAACATGATATTTCTGTTTGTATCAATGACATTTTATGCGCTTGCCTAAAGAAAAGATTTTGCTTTTCTCCATAACCATTTTTACTGTGATTTTCTCGGTCCATCGCATACGAATTCCACACCACTTTGTCCGGATATGACTGCGTGAAACCAGAAATATCCGGTTGTTTTGGCTAACTCAATCTGAAATTTTGCTATAGCCTCTGTGTTTGTGTTTTCTGGATATTATCGATAGACTGTATTGTTTTGAATATTTCGATCAGGGAACATTTATTTTTGTACCGTAGAAAATCTAATTGGTATATCATGAGGACACCAGCTCTACACATTCATATTTTCTATGGAGAAAAACTGAGGAACTGTGCCAAACAAACATGATATTTATGTTTTTGTAGATGACATTTTATGCCCATGCCTAACGAAAAGACTTTGCTTTTCTCCAAAACCATTTTTACTGTGATTTTCTCGGTCCATTGCATACCAATTCCACAAAGTTTGTCCGGATATGACTGGATGAAAACAGAAATATCCGGTTGTGTTTTGGCTAACTCAATCCGAAATATTGCTACATCTGCTGTATTTGTATTTTCTGGATATTAACAATGGACTTTATTTTTTTGAATGTTTTTTATCAGGGAACATTTTATTTTGAGCTTGGATACAGTAATTGGTTCCACATGGAGACACCAGCTGAACATATTCGTATTTTCTAGGGAGAAAGCTAGAGGAATTGCCGCAAACAAACCTGATATTTCTGTTTGTATAGATGACATTTTATGCACTTGCCTAACGAAAAGACTTTGCTTTTCTCCAAAACCATTTTTACTGTGATTTTATCGGTCCATTGCATACGAATTCCAAACTACTTTGTCCGGATATGACTGGATGAAACCGGAAATATCCGGTTGTGTTTTGGCTAACTCAATCTGAAATATTGTGAAAGCCTCTGTGTTTGTGTTTTCTGTATATTATCGATGGACTTCATTGTTTTGAATATTGTTATCAGGGAACATTTATTTTTGTACCGTAGAAAAACTAATTGGTTCATCTTGAGGTCACCAGCTCTACACATTCATATTTTCTAAGGAGAAAGCCTGGGAACTGTGGCAAAGAAACATGATATTTATGTTTTTGTACATGACGTTTTATGCACATGCCTAACGAAAAGACTTTGCTTTTCTCCAAAACCATTTTTAATCTGATTTTCTCTGTCCATTGCATATGATTTACACACAAGTTTGTCGGGATATCACTGAATGAAACCGGAAATATCTGGTTTTGTTTTGACTAACCAAATCCCAGATATTGCTACAGCTTCTGGGTTTGTGTTTTCTGGATATTATGAATGGACTTTATTGTTTTGAATGGTTTTTATCAGGGAACATTTTATTTTGAGCTTGGATACAGTAATTGGTTCCACATGGAGACACCAACGCTACATATTCATATTTTCTAGGGAGAAAGCTAGAGGAACTGCGGCAAACAAACATGATATTTCTGTTTGTATCGATGACATTCTATGCACTTGCCTAACGAAAAGACTTTGCTTTTCTCCAAAACCATTTGTACTGTGATTTTCTCGGTCCATTGCATAGGAATTGCACACCAGTTAGTCCGGATATGACTGGGTGAAACCAGAAATATCTGGTTGTGTTTTGGCTAACTCAATCCAAAATATTGCTACAGCCTGTGTGTTTGTGTATTCCTGATATTATCCACGGACTTTACTGTTTTGAATGTTTTTTATCAGGGAACATTTAATTTTGTGCTTGGAAACTCTAATTGGTTCCACATGGAGACACCAGCTCTACACATTCACATTTCCTAGGGAGAAAGCTAGAGGAACTGCGGCAAACAACCATAATATTTCTGTTTGTATCGATGATATTTTATCTACTTGCCTAATGAAAAGACTTTGCTTTTCTGCAAAAGCGTTTTTACTGTGATTTTCTCGGTCCATTGCATAGGAATTCCACAGGAGTTTGGATATGACTGGATGAAACCGCAAATATCCGGGTGTGTTTTGGCTAACTCAATCCAAAATATTGCTGCAGACTCTGTGTTTGTATTTTCTGGATATTATCGATAGACTTTATTGTTTTGAATGTTTTTTATCAGGGAACATTTAATTTTGTTCTTGGAAACACTAATTGGTTCTACATAAAAACACCAGCTCTATACATTCCTATTTTCTAGGGAGAAAGCTAGAGGAACTGCGGCAAACAAACATGATATTTCTGTTTGTATTGATGATATTTTATCTACTTACCTAATGAGAAGACTTTGCTTTTATCCAAAAGCATTTTTACTGTGATTTTCTCGGTCCATTGCATACGAATTCCACACCACTTTGTCCGGATATGACTGGATGAAAACAGAAATATCTGGTTTTGTTTTGGCTAACTCAATCCAAAATTTTGCTACAGGCTCTGTGTTTGTGTATTCCTGATATTTTCCATGGACTTTATTGTTTTGAATGTTTTTTATCGGGGAACATTTTATTTTGATCTTGGAAACACAATTGGTTCCATATGGAGACACCAGCTCTACACATTCGTATTTTCTAGGGAGAAAGCTAGAGGAACTGCGACAAACAAACATGATATTTCTGTTTGTCTAGATGACATTTTATGCACTTGCCTAACGAAAAGACTTTGCTTTTCTCCACAAACATTTGTACTGTGATTTTCTCGGTGCATTGCATAGGAATTCCACACCACTTTGTCAGGATATGACTCGATGAAACCGGAAATATCCGATTTTTTTTTTTTGCTAACTGAATCCCAGATATTGCTACAGCCTCTGTGTTTGTGTTTTCCTGATATTATCCATTAACTTTATTTTTTTGAATATTTTTTACCAGGGAACATTCAATTTTGTGCTTAGAAACACTAATTGTTTCCACAAGGAGACACCAGCTCTACCCATTCATATTTTCTAGGGAGAAAGCTAGTGGAACTGCAGCAAACAAACATGATATTTCTGTTTGTATAGATGACTTTTTATGCACTTGCCTAACAAAAAGTCTTTGTTTTTCTCCAAAACCATTTTTCTATGATTTTCTCCGTACATTTCATATGAATTCCACACCAGTTTGTCCGGATATGACTGGATGAAACCGGAAATATCTGGTTGTGTTTTGGCTAACACAATCCCAGATATTGCTACAGCCTATGTGTTTGTGTATTCCTGATATTATCCACGGAGTTTATTGCATTAAATTTTTTTTATCAGGGAGATTTAATTTTGTTCTTGGAAACAATAATTGGTTCCACATGCAGACACCAGCTCTACAAATTCCTGTTTCTAGGGAGAAATCTACAGTAACTGCGACAAACAAACATGATATTTCTATTTGTATCGATGACATTTTATGCACTTGCCTAACGAAAAGTCTTTGCTTTTCTCCAAAACCATTTTTTATTCTGATTTTGTCAGCCCATTGCCTACGAATTCCACAACAGTTTTTCCGGATATGACTTGATGAAACCAGAAATATCCTGTTGTGTTTTGGCTAACTCAATTCAAAATATTGTGAAAGACTCTGTGTTTGCGTTTTCAGGATATTATCAATGGACTTTAGAGTTTTGAGTGTTTTTATCAGGGAACGTTTAATTTTGTACGATAGAAACACTAATTGGTTCCACATGGGGACACCAGCTCTACATATTTGTATTTTCTAGGGAGAAAGCTAGAGGAACTGTGGCAAACAAACACGATATTTCTGTTTGTATAGATGACAGTTTATGCACTTGCCTAACGAAAAGTCTTTGGTTTTCTGCAAAACCATTTTTACTGTGATTTTCTTGGTGCATTGCATACGAATTCCACACCAGTTTGTCCGGATATGACTGGATGAAACCGGAAATATCCGGTTGTGTTTTGGCTAACTCAATCCGAAAAATTGCTACATCTGCTGTATTTGTATTTTCTGGATATTAACAATGGACTTTATTTTTTTGAATGTTTTTTATCAGGGAACATTTTATTTTGAGCTTGGATACAGTAATTGGTTCCACATGGAGACACCAGCTGAACATATTCGTATTTTCTAGGGAGAAAGCTAGAGGAATTGCGGCAAACAAACATGATATTTCTGTTTGTATAGATGACATTTTATGCACTTGCCTAACGAAAAGACTTTGCTTTTCTCCAAAACCATTTTTACTGTGATTTTCTCGGTCCATTGCATACGAATTCCAAACTACTTTGTCCAGATATGACTGGATGAAACCAGAAATATCAAGTTGTGTTTTGGATAACTGAATCCGAAATATTGCTACAGCCTCTGTGTTTGTGTTTTCTGGATATTATCGATGTACTTTATTGTTTTGAATATTGTTATCAGGGAACATTTATTTTTGTATCGTAGAAAACTAATTGGTTCATCATGAGGTCACCAGCTCTACACATTCATATTTTCTAGGGAGAAAGCCTGAGGCACTGCGGCAAACAAACATGATATTTCTGTTTGTATAGATGGCGTTTTATGCACTTGCCTAACGAAAAGACTTTGCTTTTCTCCAAAACCATTTGTACTGTGATTTTCTCGGTCCATTGCATAGGGATTGCACACCAGTTTGTCCGGATATGACTGGGTGAAACCAGAAATATCTGGTTGTGTTTTGGCTAACTCAATCCAAAATATTGCTACAGCCTGTGTGTTTGTGTATTCTTGATATTATCCACGGACTTTACTGTTTTGAATGTTTTTTATCAGGGAACATTTAATTTTGTGCTTGGAAACTCTAATTGGTTCCACATGGAGACACCAGCTCTACACATTCGTATTTCCTAGGGAGAAAGCTACAGGAACTGTGGCAAACAACCATAATATTTCTGTTTGTATCGATGATATTTTATCTACTTGCCTAAGGAAAAGACTTTGCTTTTCTCAAAAAGCGTTTTTACTGTGATTTTCTCTGTCCATTGCATAGGAATTCCACAGGAGTTTGGATATGACTGGATGAAACCGCAAATATCCGGGTGTGTTTTGGCTAACTCAATCCAAAATATTGCTGCAGACTCTGTGTTTGTATTTTCTGGATATTATCGATAGACTTTATTGTTTTGAATGTTTTTTATCAGGGAACATTTAATTTTGTTCTTGGAAACACTAATTGGTTCTACATAAAAACACCAGCTCTATACATTCCTATTTTCTAGGGAGAAAGCTAGAGGAACTGTGGCAAACAAACATGATATTTCTGTTTGTATCGATGATATTTTATCTACTTACCTAATGAGAAGACTTTGCTTTTATCCAAAAGCATTTTTACTGTGATTTTCTCGGTCCATTGCATACGACTTCCACACCACTTTGTCCGGATATGACTGGATGAAAACAGAAATATCTGGTTTTGTTTTGGCTAACTCAATCCGAAATTTTGCTACAGGCTCTGAGTTTGTGTATTCCTGATATTTTCCATGGACTTCATTGTTTTGAATGTTTTTTATCGGGGAACATTTTATTTTGATCTTGGAAACACAATTGGTTCCATATGGAGACACCAGCTCTACACATTCGTATTTTCTAGGGAGAAAGCTAGAGAAACTGGGGCAAAAAAATATTATTTCCGTTTGTCTAGATGACATTTTATGCACTTGCCTAACGAAAAGACTTTGCTTTTCTCCACAAACATTTGTACTTTGATTTTCTCGGTGCATTGCATAGGAATTCCACACCACTTTGTCAGGATATGACTCGATGAAACCGGAAATATCCGATTTTTTTTTGCTAACTGAATCCCAGGTATTGCTACAGCCTCTGTGTTTGTGTTTTCCGGATATTATCCATTAACTTTATTTTTTTGAATGTTTTTTATCAGGGAACATTCAATTTTGTGCTTAGAAACACTAATTGTTTCCACATGGAGACACCAGCTCTACCCATTCGTATTTTCTAGGGAGAAAGCTAGTGGAACTGCAGCAAACAAACATGATATTTCTGTTTGTATAGATGACTTTTTATGCACTAGCCTAACGAAAAGTCTTTGCTTTTCTCCAAAACCATTTTTTATTCTGCTTTTGTCAGCCCATTGCCTACGAATTCCACAACAGTTTTTCCGGATATGACTGGATGAAACCAGAAATATCCAGTTGTGTTTTAGCTAACTCAATCCAAAATATTGTGAAAGACTCTGTGTTTGTGTTTTCTGGATATTATCAACGGGCTTTATAGTTTTGAGTGTTTTTATCAAGGAACGTTTAATTTTGTACGATAGAAACACTAATTGGTTCCACATGGGGACACCAGCTCTACATATTTGTATTTTCTAGGGAGAAAGCTAGAGGAACTGTGGCAAACAAACATGATATTTCTGTTTGTATAGATGACAGTTTATGCACTTGCCTAACGAAAAGACTTTGGTTTTCTGCAAAACCATTTTTACTGTGATTTTATCGGTCCATTGCATATGAATTCCACACCAGTTTGAACGGATATGACTGGAAAAAACCGGAAATATCCGGTTTTGTTTTAGCTAACTCAATTCCAGATATTGCTACAGCCTCTGAGTTAGTTTTCTTCTGGATACTATCAATGGACTTCATTATTTTTAATGCTTTTTATCAGGGAACAGATTAGTTTGAGCTTGGATACAGTAACCAGTTCTACATGGAGACACCAGCTCTACATATTCGTATTTTCTAAGGAGAAAGCTAGAGAAACTGCGGCAAACAAACATGATATTTCTGTTTGTATATATGACATTTTATGCACTTGCCTAACGAAAAGACTTTGCTTTTCTCCAAAACCATTTTTATTGTGATTTTCTCGGTCCATTGCATACGAATTCGACACCAGTTTGTCCGGATATGACTGGATGAAAACAGAAATATCCGGTTGTGTTTTGTCTATCTCAATCCGAAATATTGTGAAAACCTCTGTGTTTGTGTTTTCTGGATATATTCAAGGGACTTTATTTTTTTGAATGTTTTTGATAAGAGAACATTTTATTTTGAGCTTGACTACAGTATTTGTTCCACATGGAGACACCAGCTGTATATATTCGTATTTTCTAGGGAGGAAGCTAGAGGAACTGCCGCAAACAAACATGATATTTCTGTTTCTATCGATGACATTTTATGCACTTGCCTAACGTAAAGACTTTGCTTTTCTCCAAAAAAATTTTTACTTTGGTTTTCTCTGTCCATTGCATCTGAATTCCAAACCACCTTGTCCTGATATCACTGGATGAAACCAGAAATATCCAGTTGTGTTTTGGCTAACTCAATCCGAAATATTGCTACAGCCTCTGTGTTTGTGTTTTCTGGATATTATCGATGGACTTTATTGTTTTGAATATTTTTATCAGGGAATATTTATTTTTGTACCATAGAAACTTCAATTGGTTCATCGTGGGGACACCAGCTCTACACATTCATATTTTCTAGGGAGAAAGCTAGAGGAACTGCGGTAAACAAACATGATATTTCTGTTGGTCTAGATGACATTTTATGCACTTGCGTAATGAAAAGACTTTGCTATTCTCCAAAACCATTTGTACTGTGATTTTCTCGGTCCATTGCATACGAATTCCACAACAGTTTGTCCGGATAAGACTGGATGAAACCGGAAATATCAGGTTTTGTTTTAGCTAACTCAATCCCAGATATTGCAACAGCCTCTATGTTTGTTTATTCCTGATATTTTCCACGGACTTTATTGTTTGAATGTATTTATCGGGAAACATTTAATTTTGTGCTTGGAGTCACTACTTGGTTCCACATGGAGATACCAGCTCTACACATTCTTATTTTCTAGTGAGAAAGCTAGAGGAACTGCGACGAACAAACATGATATTTCTGTTTGTATAGATGATATTTTATGCACTTGCCTAACGAATAGACTTTGCTTTTCTCCAAAACCTTTTTTACTGTGATTTTCTCAGCCCAAAGCATAGGAAATCCACACCACTTTTTCCATATATGATAGGATGAAACCAGAAATATCCGGTTGTGTTTTGGCTAACTCAATCCCAAATATTGCTACAGCCTCTGTGTTTGTTTTTTCCAGATATTATCCACCTACTTTATTGTTTTCAATGTTTTTTATCGGGGAATATTTTATGTTGAGCTTGGATAGAGTAATTGGTTCCACATGGAGACACCAGCTCTACATATTCGTATTTTCTAGGGAGAAACTAGAGGATCTGCGGCAAAGGAACCTGATATTTCTGTTTGTATCGATGATGTTTTATGCACCTGCCTAAGGAAAAGACTTTGCTTTTCTCCAAAACCATTTTTAGTCTGATTTTCTCAGCCCATTGCATATGAACTCCACACCAGTTTGTCCGGATATGACTGGATGAAACCAGAAATATCCGGTTTTGTTTTGGCTAACTCAATCCCAGATATTGCTACAGCCTCTGTGTTTGTGTATTCCTGATATCATCCACGGACTTTATTGTTTTGCATGTTTTTTATCAGGGAACATTTAATTTAGTGCTTGGAATCACTACTTGGTTGCACATGGAGACACCAGCTCTACACATTCGTATTTTCTAGGGAGAAAACTAGAGAAACTGCGACAAACAAACATGATATTTCTGTTTGTATCGAAGATATTTTATGCATTTGCCTAAGGAAAAGACTTTGCTTTTCTCCAAAACCATTTGTACTGTGATTTTCTCGGTCCATTGCATACGAATTCCACACCACTTTGTCCGGATGTGACTGGATGAAACCAGAAATATCCGGTTGTGTTTTGTCTAACTCAATCCGAAATATTGTGAAAGCCTCTGTGTTTGTTTTTTCTGGATATTACTGATGGACTTTATTGTTTTGAATGTTTTTATCAGGGAACATTTCATTTTGTAGCGTTGAAACACTAATTGGTTCATCATGGGGACACCAGCTCTACACATTCGTATATTCTAGGGAGAAAGCTAGAGGAACTGCGGGAAACAAACCTGATATTTCTGTTTGTATCGATGACATTTTATGCACTTGCCTAATGAAAAGACTTTGCTTTTCTCCAAAACCATTTTTCTGTGATTTCTCGGTACATGTCATATGAATTCCACAACAGATTGTCCGGATATGACTGGATAAAACTGGAAATATCCGGTTGTGTTTTGGCTAACTCAATCCCCAAAATTGCTGCAGTCTCTGTGTTTGTATTTTCTGGATATTATCGATGGACTTTATTGTTTGAATACTTTTATCAGGGAACATTCAATTTTGTACCGTAAAACACTAATTGGTTCATCATGGGGACACCAGCTCTACAGATTCCTATTTTCTAGGGAGAACGCTAGAGGAACTGCGGCAAACAAACATGGCATTTCTGTTTGTATAGATGACAGTTTATGCACTTGCCTAATGAAAAGACTTTGCTTTTCTCCAAAACCATTTTTACTGTGATTTTCTCGGTACATGTCATATGAATTCCACAACAGATTGTCCGGATATGACTGGATAAAACCGGAAATATCCGGTTTTTGTTTTGGCCAACTCAATCCCAGATATTGCTACAGCCTCTGTGTTTGCGTATTCCTGATATTATCCACGGACTTCATTGTTTTGAATGTTTTTTATCAGGGAACATTTAATTTTGTACCGTGGAATCACTAACTGATTCCACATGGAGACACCAGCTCTACACATTCGTATTTTCTAGGGAGAAAGCTAGAGGAACTGGGGCAAACAAACATGATATTTCTGTTTGTATAGATGACATTTTATGCACTTGCCTAACGACAAGACTTTCTTTTTCTCCAAAACCATTTGTACTGTGATTTTCTCGGTCCATTGCATAGGAATTCCACACCACTTTGTCCGGATATGACCGGATGAAATCAGAAATATCCGGTTGTGTTTTGGCTAACTCAATCCGAAATATTGTGAAAGCCTCTGTGTTTGTGTTTTCTGGATATTATCCACGGACTTTATTCTTTTTGTTTTGAATGTTTTTATGAGGGAACATTTAATTTTGTACCGTGGAAACACTAATGGGTTCATCATGGGAACAGCAGCTCTACACATTCGTGTTTTCTTGGGAGAAAGCTAGAGGAACTGCGGCAAACATACAATATTTCTGTTTGTATCGATGACATTTTATACACTTGCCTAACGAAAAGACTTTGCTTTTCTCCAAACGTTTTTTACTGTGATTTTCTCGGTCCATTGCATACGAATACCATACCAGTTTGTCCGGATATGACTGGATGAAACCAGAAATACCCGGTTGTGTTTTGGCTAACTCAATCCCAAATATTGCTACAGCCTCTGTGTTTGTGTTTTCTGGATATTATCATCAGACTTTATTTTTTTTGAATGTTTTTTTATCGGGGAACATTTTATTTTGAGCTTGGATACAGTAATTCGTCCACATGGACACCAGCTGAATATATTCGTATTTTTATGGAAAAGCTAGAGGAACTGCGGCAAACAAACATATTTCTTTTGTATAGATGACATTTTATGCACTTGCCTAATGAAAAGACTTTGCTTTACTCCAAAACCATTTTTACTGTGAATATCTCTGTCCATTGCATACGAATTCCACACCAGTTTACCGGATATGACTGGATGAAACCAGAAATATCCGGTTTTGTTTTGGCTAACTCAATCCCAGATATTGCTACAGCCTCTGTGTTTGTGTATTCCTGATATTATCCACGGACTTTATTGTTTTGAATGTTTTTATCAGGGAACATTTCATTTTGTGCTTGGAATCACTAATTGGTTCCACATGGAGACACCAGCTCTACACATTCGTATTTTCTAGGGAGAAAGCTAGAGGAACTGCGGCAAACAAACATGATATTTCTGTTTCTATCGATGACATTTTATGCATTTGCCTAACGAAAAGACTTTGCTTTTCTCCAAAACCATTTTTACTGTGATTTTCTCAGTCGATTGCATACGAATTCCACACCACTTTGTCCGGATATGACTGGATGAAAACAGAAATATCCGGTTGTGTTTTGTCTATCTCAATCCGAAATATTGTGAAAACCTCTGTGTTTGTGTTTTCTGGATATATTCAAGGGACTTTATTTTTTTGAATGTTTTTGATCAGAGAACATTTTATTTTGAGCTTGACTACAGTATTTGTTCCACATGGAGACACCAGCTGTATATATTCGTATTTTCTAGGGAGGAAGCTAGAGGAACTGCCGCAAACAAACATGATATTTCTGTTTCTATCGATGACATTTTATGCACTTGCCTAACGTAAAGACTTTGCTTTTCTCCAAAAAAATTTTTACTTTGGTTTTCTCTGTCCATTGCATCCGAATTCCAAACCACCTTGTCCTGATATCACTGGATGAAACCAGAAATATCCAGTTGTGTTTTGGCTAACTCAATCCGAAATATTGCTACAGCCTCTGTGTTTGTGTTTTCTGGATATTATCGATGGACTTTATTGTTTTGAATATTTTTATCAGGGAATATTTATTTTTGTACCATAGAAACTTCAATTGGTTCATCGTGGGGACACCAGCTCTACACATTCATATTTTCTAGGGAGAAAGCTAGAGGAACTGCGGTAAACAAACATGATATTTCTGTTGGTCTAGATGACATTTTATGCACTTGCGTAATGAAAAGACTTTGCTATTCTCCAAAACCATTTGTACTGTGATTTTCTCGGTCCATTGCATACGAATTCCACAACAGTTTGTCCGGATAAGACTGGATGAAACCGGAAATATCAGGTTTTGTTTTAGCTAACTCAATCCCAGATATTGCAACAGCCTCTGTGTTTGTTTATTCCTGATATTTTCCACGGACTTTATTGTTTGAATGTATTTATCGGGAAACATTTAATTTTGTGCTTGGAGTCACTACTTGGTTCCACATGGAGATACCAGCTCTACACATTCTTATTTTCTAGTGAGAAAGCTAGAGGAACTGCGACGAACAAACATGATATTTCTGTTTGTATAGATGACATTTTATGCACTTGCCTAACGAATAGACTTTGCTTTTCTCCAAAACCTTTTTTACTGTGATTTTCTCAGCCCAAAGCATAGGAAATCCACACCACTTTTTCCATATATGATAGGATGAAACCAGAAATATCCGGTTGTGTTTTGGCTAACTCAATCCCAAATATTGCTACAGCCTCTGTGTTTGTTTTTTCCGGATATTATCCACCTACTTCATTGTTTTCAATGTTTTTTATCGGGGAATATTTTATGTTGAGCTTGGATAGAGTAATTGGTTCCACATGGAGACACCAGCTCTACATATTCGTATTTTCTAGGGAGAAACTAGAGGATCTGCGGCAAAGGAACCTGATATTTCTGTTTGTATCGATGATGTTTTATGCACCTGCCTAAGGAAAAGACTTTGCTTTTCTCCAAAACCATTTTTAGTCTGATTTTCTCAGCCCATTGCATATGAACTCCACACCAGTTTGTCCGGATATGACTGGATGAAACCAGAAATATCCGGTTTTGTTTTGGCTAACTCAATCCCAGATATTGCTACAGCCTCTGTGTTTGTGTATTCCTGATATCATCCACGGACTTTATTGTTTTGCATGTTTTTTATCAGGGAACATTTAATTTAGTGCTTGGAATCACTACTTGGTTGCACATGGAGACACCAGCTCTACACATTCGTATTTTCTAGGGAGAAAACTAGAGAAACTGCGACAAACAAACATGATATTTCTGTTTGTATCGAAGATATTTTATGCATTTGCCTAAGGAAAAGACTTTGCTTTTCTCCAAAACCATTTGTACTGTGATTTTCTCGGTCCATTGCATACGAATTCCACACCACTTTGTCCGGATGTGACTGGATGAAACCAGAAATATCCGGTTGTGTTTTGTCTAACTCAATCCGAAATATTGTGAAAGCCTCTGTGTTTGTTTTTTCTGGATATTACTGATGGACTTTATTGTTTTGAATGTTTTTATCAGGGAACATTTCATTTTGTAGCGTTGAAACACTAATTGGTTCATCATGGGGACACCAGCTCTACACATTCGTATATTCTAGGGAGAAAGCTAGAGGAACTGCGGGAAACAAACCTGATATTTCTGTTTGTATCGATGACATTTTATGCACTTGCCTAATGAAAAGACTTTGCTTTTCTCCAAAACCATTTTTCTGTGATTTCTCGGTACATGTCATATGAATTCCACAACAGATTGTCCGGATATGACTGGATAAAACTGGAAATATCCGGTTGTGTTTTGGCTAACTCAATCCCCAAAATTGCTGCAGTCTCTGTGTTTGTATTTTCTGGATATTATCGATGGACTTTATTGTTTGAATACTTTTATCAGGGAACATTCAATTTTGTACCGTAAAACACTAATTGGTTCATCATGGGGACACCAGCTCTACAGATTCCTATTTTCTAGGGAGAACGCTAGAGGAACTGCGGCAAACAAACATGACATTTCTGTTTGTATAGATGACAGTTTATGCACTTGCCTAATGAAAAGACTTTGCTTTTCTCCAAAACCATTTTTACTGTGATTTTCTCGGTACATGTCATATGAATTCCACAACAGATTGTCCGGATATGACTGGATAAAACCGGAAATATCCGGTTTTTGTTTTGGCCAACTCAATCCCAGATATTGCTACAGCCTCTGTGTTTGCGTATTCCTGATATTATCCACGGACTTCATTGTTTTGAATGTTTTTTATCAGGGAACATTTAATTTTGTACCGTGGAATCACTAACTGATTCCACATGGAGACACCAGCTCTACACATTCGTATTTTCTAGGGAGAAAGCTAGAGGAACTGCGGCAAACAAACATGATATTTCTGTTTGTATAGATGACATTTTATGCACTTGCCTAACGACAAGACTTTCTTTTTCTCCAAAACCATTTGTACTGTGATTTTCTCGGTCCATTGCATAGGAATTCCACACCACTTTGTCCGGATATGACCGGATGAAATCAGAAATATCCGGTTATGTTTTGGCTAACTCAATCCGAAATATTGTGAAAGCCTCTGTGTTTGTGTTTTCTGGATATTATCCACGGACTTTATTCTTTTTGTTTTGAATGTTTTTATGAGGGAACATTTAATTTTGTACCGTGGAAACACTAATGGGTTCATCATGGGAACAGCAGCTCTACACATTCGTGTTTTCTTGGGAGAAAGCTAGAGGAACTGCGGCAAACATACAATATTTCTGTTTGTATCGATGACATTTTATACACTTGCCTAACGAAAAGACTTTGCTTTTCTCCAAACGTTTTTTACTGTGATTTTCTCGGTCCATTGCATACGAATACCATACCAGTTTGTCCGGATATGACTGGATGAAACCAGAAATACCCGGTTGTGTTTTGGCTAACTCAATCCCAAATATTGCTACAGCCTCTGTGTTTGTGTTTTCTGGATATTATCATCAGACTTTATTTTTTTTGAATGTTTTTTTATCGGGGAACATTTTATTTTGAGCTTGGATACAGTAATTCGTCCACATGGACACCAGCTGAATATATTCGTATTTTTATGGAAAAGCTAGAGGAACTGCGGCAAACAAACATATTTCTTTTGTATAGATGACATTTTATGCACTTGCCTAATGAAAAGACTTTGCTTTACTCCAAAACCATTTTTACTGTGAATATCTCTGTCCATTGCATACGAATTCCACACCAGTTTACCGGATATGACTGGATGAAACCAGAAATATCCGGTTTTGTTTTGGCTAACTCAATCCCAGATATTGCTACAGCCTCTGTGTTTGTGTATTCCTGATATTATCCACGGACTTTATTGTTTTGAATGTTTTTATCAGGGAACATTTCATTTTGTGCTTGGAATCACTAATTGGTTCCACATGGAGACACCAGCTCTACACATTCGTATTTTCTAGGGAGAAAGCTAGAGGAACTGCGGCAAACAAACATGATATTTCTGTTTCTATCGATGACATTTTATGCATTTGCCTAACGAAAAGACTTTGCTTTTCTCCAAAACCATTTTTACTGTGATTTTCTCAGTCGATTGCATACGAATTCCACACCACTTTGTCCGGATATGACTGGATGAAAACAGGAATATCCGGTTGTGTTTTGTCTATCTCAATCCGAAATATTGTGAAAACCTCTGTGTTTGTGTTTTCTGGATATATTCAAGGGACTTTATTTTTTTGAATGTTTTTGATCAGAGAACATTTTATTTTGAGCTTGACTACAGTATTTGTTCCACATGGAGACACCAGCTGTATATATTCGTATTTTCTAGGGAGGAAGCTAGAGGAACTGCCGCAAACAAACATGATATTTCTGTTTCTATCGATGACATTTTATGCACTTGCCTAACGTAAAGACTTTGCTTTTCTCCAAAAAAATTTTTACTTTGGTTTTCTCTGTCCATTGCATCCGAATTCCAAACCACCTTGTCCTGATATCACTGGATGAAACCAGAAATATCCAGTTGTGTTTTGGCTAACTCAATCCGAAATATTGCTACAGCCTCTGTGTTTGTGTTTTCTGGATATTATCGATGGACTTTATTGTTTTGAATATTTTTATCAGGGAATATTTATTTTTGTACCATAGAAACTTCAATTGGTTCATCGTGGGGACACCAGCTCTACACATTCATATTTTCTAGGGAGAAAGCTAGAGGAACTGCGGTAAACAAACATGATATTTCTGTTGGTCTAGATGACATTTTATGCACTTGCGTAATGAAAAGACTTTGCTATTCTCCAAAACCATTTGTACTGTGATTTTCTCGGTCCATTGCATACGAATTCCACAACAGTTTGTCCGGATAAGACTGGATGAAACCGGAAATATCAGGTTTTGTTTTAGCTAACTCAATCCCAGATATTGCAACAGCCTCTGTGTTTGTTTATTCCTGATATTTTCCACGGACTTTATTGTTTGAATGTATTTATCGGGAAACATTTAATTTTGTGCTTGGAGTCACTACTTGGTTCCACATGGAGATACCAGCTCTACACATTCTTATTTTCTAGTGAGAAAGCTAGAGGAACTGCGACGAACAAACATGATATTTCTGTTTGTATAGATGACATTTTATGCACTTGCCTAACGAATAGACTTTGCTTTTCTCCAAAACCTTTTTTACTGTGATTTTCTCAGCCCAAAGCATAGGAAATCCACACCACTTTTTCCATATATGATAGGATGAAACCAGAAATATCCGGTTGTGTTTTGGCTAACTCAATCCCAAATATTGCTACAGCCTCTGTGTTTGTTTTTTCCGGATATTATCCACCTACTTCATTGTTTTCAATGTTTTTTATCGGGGAATATTTTATGTTGAGCTTGGATAGAGTAATTGGTTCCACATGGAGACACCAGCTCTACATATTCGTATTTTCTAGGGAGAAACTAGAGGATCTGCGGCAAAGGAACCTGATATTTCTGTTTGTATCGATGATGTTTTATGCACCTGCCTAAGGAAAAGACTTTGCTTTTCTCCAAAACCATTTTTAGTCTGATTTTCTCAGCCCATTGCATATGAACTCCACACCAGTTTGTCCGGATATGACTGGATGAAACCAGAAATATCCGGTTTTGTTTTGGCTAACTCAATCCCAGATATTGCTACAGCCTCTGTGTTTGTGTATTCCTGATATCATCCACGGACTTTATTGTTTTGCATGTTTTTTATCAGGGAACATTTAATTTAGTGCTTGGAATCACTACTTGGTTGCACATGGAGACACCAGCTCTACACATTCGTATTTTCTAGGGAGAAAACTAGAGAAACTGCGACAAACAAACATGATATTTCTGTTTGTATCGAAGATATTTTATGCATTTGCCTAAGGAAAAGACTTTGCTTTTCTCCAAAACCATTTGTACTGTGATTTTCTCGGTCCATTGCATACGAATTCCACACCACTTTGTCCGGATGTGACTGGATGAAACCAGAAATATCCGGTTGTGTTTTGTCTAACTCAATCCGAAATATTGTGAAAGCCTCTGTGTTTGTTTTTTCTGGATATTACTGATGGACTTTATTGTTTTGAATGTTTTTATCAGGGAACATTTCATTTTGTAGCGTTGAAACACTAATTGGTTCATCATGGGGACACCAGCTCTACACATTCGTATATTCTAGGGAGAAAGCTAGAGGAACTGCGGGAAACAAACCTGATATTTCTGTTTGTATCGATGACATTTTATGCACTTGCCTAATGAAAAGACTTTGCTTTTCTCCAAAACCATTTTTCTGTGATTTCTCGGTACATGTCATATGAATTCCACAACAGATTGTCCGGATATGACTGGATAAAACTGGAAATATCCGGTTGTGTTTAGGCTAACTCAATCCCCAAAATTGCTGCAGCCTCTGTGTTTGTATTTTCTGGATATTATCGATGGACTTTATTGTTTGAATACTTTTATCAGGGAACATTCAATTTTGTACCGTAAAACACTAATTGGTTCATCATGGGGACACCAGCTCTACAGATTCCTATTTTCTAGGGAGAACGCTAGAGGAACTGCGGCAAACAAACATGACATTTCTGTTTGTATAGATGACAGTTTATGCATTTGCCTAATGAAAAGACTTTGCTTTTCTCCAAAACCATTTTTACTGTGATTTTCTCGGTACATGTCATATGAATTCCACAACAGATTGTCCGGATATGACTGGATAAAACCGGAAATATCCGGTTTTTGTTTTGGCCAACTCAATCCCAGATATTGCTACAGCCTCTGTGTTTGCGTATTCCTGATATTATCCACGGACTTCATTGTTTTGAATGTTTTTTATCAGGGAACATTTAATTTTGTACCGTGGAATCACTAACTGATTCCACATGGAGACACCAGCTCTACACATTCGTATTTTCTAGGGAGAAAGCTAGAGGAACTGGGGCAAACAAACATGATATTTCTGTTTGTATAGATGACATTTTATGCACTTGCCTAACGACAAGACTTTCTTTTTCTCCAAAACCATTTGTACTGTGATTTTCTCGGTCCATTGCATAGGAATTCCACACCACTTTGTCCGGATATGACCGGATGAAATCAGAAATATCCGGTTGTGTTTTGGCTAACTCAATCCGAAATATTGTGAAAGCCTCTGTGTTTGTGTTTTCTGGATATTATCCACGGACTTTATTCTTTTTGTTTTGAATGTTTTTATGAGGGAACATTTAATTTTGTACCGTGGAAACACTAATGGGTTCATCATGGGAACAGCAGCTCTACACATTCGTGTTTTCTTGGGAGAAAGCTAGAGGAACTGCGGCAAACATACAATATTTCTGTTTGTATCGATGACATTTTATACACTTGCCTAACGAAAAGACTTTGCTTTTCTCCAAACGTTTTTTACTGTGATTTTCTCGGTCCATTGCATACGAATACCATACCAGTTTGTCCGGATATGACTGGATGAAACCAGAAATACCCGGTTGTGTTTTGGCTAACTCAATCCCAAATATTGCTACAGCCTCTGTGTTTGTGTTTTCTGGATATTATCATCAGACTTTATTTTTTTTGAATGTTTTTTTATCGGGGAACATTTTATTTTGAGCTTGGATACAGTAATTCGTCCACATGGACACCAGCTGAATATATTCGTATTTTTATGGAAAAGCTAGAGGAACTGCGGCAAACAAACATATTTCTTTTGTATAGATGACATTTTATGCACTTGCCTAATGAAAAGACTTTGCTTTACTCCAAAACCATTTTTACTGTGAATATCTCTGTCCATTGCATACGAATTCCACACCAGTTTACCGGATATGACTGGATGAAACCAGAAATATCCGGTTTTGTTTTGGCTAACTCAATCCCAGATATTGCTACAGCCTCTGTGTTTGTGTATTCCTGATATTATCCACGGACTTTATTGTTTTGAATGTTTTTATCAGGGAACATTTCATTTTGTGCTTGGAATCACTAATTGGTTCCACATGGAGACACCAGCTCTACACATTCGTATTTTCTAGGGAGAAAGCTAGAGGAACTGCGGCAAACAAACATGATATTTCTGTTTCTATCGATGACATTTTATGCATTTGCCTAACGAAAAGACTTTGCTTTTCTCCAAAACCATTTTTACTGTGATTTTCTCAGTCGATTGCATACGAATTCCACACCACTTTGTCCGGATATGACTGGATGAAAACAGAAATATCCGGTTGTGTTTTGTCTATCTCAATCCGAAATATTGTGAAAACCTCTGTGTTTGTGTTTTCTGGATATATTCAAGGGACTTTATTTTTTTGAATGTTTTTGATCAGAGAACATTTTATTTTGAGCTTGACTACAGTATTTGTTCCACATGGAGACACCAGCTGTATATATTCGTATTTTCTAGGGAGGAAGCTAGAGGAACTGCCGCAAACAAACATGATATTTCTGTTTCTGTCGATGACAGTTTATGCACTTGCCTAACGTAAAGACTTTGCTTTTCTCCAAAAAAATTTTTACTTTGGTTTTCTCTGTCCATTGCATCCGAATTCCAAACCACCTTGTCCTGATATCACTGGATGAAACCAGAAATATCCAGTTGTGTTTTGGCTAACTCAATCCGAAATATTGCTACAGCCTCTGTGTTTGTGTTTTCTGGATATTATCGATGGACTTTATTGTTTTGAATATTTTTATCAGGGAACATTTATTTTTGTACCATAGAAATTTCAATTGGTTCATCGTGGGGACACCAGCTCTACACATTCATATTTTCTAGGGAGAAAGCTAGAGGAACTGCGGTAAACAAACATGATATTTCTGTTGGTCTAGATGACATTTTATGCACTTGCGTAATGAAAAGACTTTGCTATTCTCCAAAACCATTTGTACTGTGATTTTCTCGGTCCATTGCATACGAATTCCACAACAGTTTGTCCGGATAAGACTGGATGAAACCGGAAATATCAGGTTTTGTTTTAGCTAACTCAATCCCAGATATTGCAACAGCCTCTGTGTTTGTTTATTCCTGATATTTTCCACGGACTTTATTGTTTGAATGTATTTATCGGGAAACATTTAATTTTGTGCTTGGAGTCACTACTTGGTTCCACATGGAGATACCAGCTCTACACATTCTTATTTTCTAGTGAGAAAGCTAGAGGAACTGCGACGAACAAACATGATATTTCTGTTTGTATAGATGACATTTTATGCACTTGCCTAATGAATAGACTTTGCTTTTCTCCAAAACCTTTTTTACTGTGATTTTCTCAGCCCAAAGCATAGGAAATCCACACCACTTTTTCCATATATGATAGGATGAAACCAGAAATATCCGGTTGTGTTTTGGCTAACTCAATCCCAAATATTGCTATAGCCTCTGTGTTTGTTTTTTCCGGATATTATCCACCTACTTTATTGTTTTCAATGTTTTTTATCGGGGAATATTTTATGTTGAGCTTGGATAGAGTAATTGGTTCCACATGGAGACACCAGCTCTACATATTCGTATTTTCTAGGGAGAAACTAGAGGATCTGCGGCAAAGGAACCTGATATTTCTGTTTGTATCGATGATGTTTTATGCACCTGCCTAAGGAAAAGACTTTGCTTTTCTCCAAAACCATTTTTAGTCTGATTTTCTCAGCCCATTGCATATGAACTCCACACCAGTTTGTCCGGATATGACTGGATGAAACCAGAAATATCCGGTTTTGTTTTGGCTAACTCAATCCCAGATATTGCTACAGCCTCTGTGTTTGTGTATTCCTGATATAATCCACGGACTTTATTGTTTTGCATGTTTTTTATCAGGGAACATTTAATTTAGTGCTTGGAATCACTACTTGGTTGCACATGGAGACACCAGCTCTACACATTCGTATTTTCTAGGGAGAAAACTAGAGAAACTGCGACAAACAAACATGATATTTCTGTTTGTATCGAAGATATTTTATGCATTTGCCTAAGGAAAAGACTTTGCTTTTCTCCAAAACCATTTGTACTGTGATTTTCTCGGTCCATTGCATACAAATTCCACACCACTTTGCCCGGATATGACTGGATGAAACCAGAAATATCTGGTTTAGTTTTGGCTAACTCAATCCCAGTTATTGCTACAGCCTCTGTGTTTGTGTATTCCTGATATTATCCACAGACTTTATTGTTTTGAATGTTTTTTTTTTCAGGGAACATTTAATTTTGTGCTGCGCAACACTAATTGTTTCCACATGGAGACACCAGCTCTACAGATTCTTATTTTCTAGGGAGACAGCTAGAGGAACTGCGGCAAACAAAGATGATATTCCTGTTTGTATCGATGACATTTTATGCACTTGCCTAACGAAAAGACTTTGCTTTTCTCCAAAACCATTTGTACTGTGATTTTCTCGGTCCATTGCATACGAATTCCACACCACTTTGTCCGGATGTGACTGGATGAAACCAGAAATATCCGGTTGTGTTTTGTCTAACTCAATCCGAAATATTGTGAAAGCCTCTGTGTTTGTTTTTTCTGGATATTACTGATGGACTTTATTGTTTTGAATGTTTTTATCAGGGAACATTTCATTTTGTAGCGTTGAAACACTAATTGGTTCATCATGGGGACACCAGCTCTACACATTCGTATATTCTAGGGAGAAAGCTAGAGGAACTGCGGGAAACAAACCTGATATTTCTGTTTGTATCGATGACATTTTATGCACTTGCCTAATGAAAAGACTTTGCTTTTCTCCAAAACCATTTTTCTGTGATTTCTCGGTACATGTCATATGAATTCCACAACAGATTGTCCGGATATGACTGGATAAACCTGGAAATATCCGGTTGTGTTTTGGCTAACTCAATCCCCAAAATTGCTGCAGCCTCTGTGTTTGTATTTTCTGGATATTATCGATGGACTTTATTGTTTGAATACTTTTATCAGGGAACATTCAATTTTGTACCGTGGAAACACTAATTGGTTCATCATGGGGACACCAGCTCTACAGATTCCTATTTTCTAGGGAGAACGCTAGAGGAACTGCGGCAAATAAACATGACATTTCTGTTTGTATAGATGACAGTTTATGCACTTGCCTAATGAAAAGACTTTGCTTTTCTCCAAAACCATTTTTACTGTGATTTTCTCGGTACATGTCATATGAATTCCACAACAGATTGTCCGGATATGACTGGATAAAACCGGAAATATCCGGTTTTTGTTTTGGCCAACTCAATCCCAGATATTGCTACAGCCTCTGTGTTTGCGTATTCCTGATATTATCCACGGACTTCATTGTTTTGAATGTTTTTTATCAGGGAACATTTAATTTTGTACCGTGGAATCACTAACTGATTCCACATGGAGACACCAGCTCTACACATTCGTATTTTCTAGGGAGAAAGCTAGAGGAACTGCGGCAAACAAACATGATATTTCTGTTTGTATAGATGACATTTTATGCACTTGCCTAACGACAAGACTTTCTTTTTCTCCAAAACCATTTGTACTGTGATTTTCTCGGTCCATTGCATAGGAATTCCACACCACTTTGTCCGGATATGACCGGATGAAATCAGAAATATCCGGTTGTGTTTTGGCTAACTCAATCCGAAATATTGTGAAAGCCTCTGTGTTTGTGTTTTCTGGATATTATCCACGGACTTTATTCTTTTTGTTTTGAATGTTTTTATCAGGGAACATTTAATTTTGTACCGTGGAAACACTAATGGGTTCATCATGGGAACAGCAGCTCTACACATTCGTGTTTTCTTGGGAGAAAGCTAGAGGAACTGCGGCAAACATACAATATTTCTGTTTGTATCGATGACATTTTATACACTTGCCTAACGAAAAGACTTTGCTTTTCTCCAAACGTTTTTTACTGTGATTTTCTCGGTCCATTGCATACGAATACCATACCAGTTTGTCCGGATATGACTGGATGAAACCAGAAATACCCGGTTGTGTTTTGGCTAACTCAATCCCAAATATTGCTACAGCCTCTGTGTTTGTGTTTTCTGGATATTATCATCAGACTTTATTTTTTTGAATGTTTTTTTTTTATCGGGGAACATTTTATTTTGAGCTTGGATACAGTAATTCGTCCACATGGACACCAGCTGAATATATTCGTATTTTTATGGAAAAGCTAGAGGAACTGCGGCAAACAAACATATTTCTTTTGTATAGATGACATTTTATGCACTTGCCTAATGAAAAGACTTTGCTTTACTCCAAAACCATTTTTACTGTGAATATCTCTGTCCATTGCATACGAATTCCACACCAGTTTACCGGATATGACTGGATGAAACCAGAAATATCCGGTATTGTTTTGGCTAACTCAATCCCAGATATTGCTACAGCCTCTGTGTTTGTGTATTCCTGATATTATCCACGGACTTTATTGTTTTGAATGTTTTTATCAGGGAACATTTCATTTTGTGCTTGGAATCACTAATTGGTTCCACATGGAGACACCAGCTCTACACATTCGTATTTTCTAGGGAGAAAGCTAGAGGAACTGCGGCAAACAAACATGATATTTCTGTTTCTATCGATGACATTTTATGCATTTGCCTAACGAAAAGACTTTGCTTTTCTCCAAAACCATTTTTACTGTGATTTTCTCAGTCGATTGCATACGAATTCCACACCACTTTGTCCGGATATGACTGGATGAAAACAGAAATATCCGGTTGTGTTTTGTCTATCTCAATCCGAAATATTGTGAAAACCTCTGTGTTTGTGTTTTCTGGATATATTCAAGGGACTTTATTTTTTTGAATGTTTTTGATCAGAGAACATTTTATTTTGAGCTTGACTACAGTATTTGTTCCACATGGAGACACCAGCTGTATATATTCGTATTTTCTAGGGAGGAAGCTAGAGGAACTGCCGCAAACAAACATGATATTTCTGTTTCTATCGATGACATTTTATGCACTTGCCTAACGTAAAGACTTTGCTTTTCTCCAAAAAATTTTTTACTTTGGTTTTCTCTGTCCATTGCATCCGAATTCCAAACCACCTTGTCCTGATATCACTGGATGAAACCAGAAATATCCAGTTGTGTTTTGGCTAACTCAATCCGAAATATTGCTACAGCCTCTGTGTTTGTGTTTTCTGGATATTATCGATGGACTTTATTGTTTTGAATATTTTTATCAGGGAATATTTATTTTTGTACCATAGAAACTTCAATTGGTTCATCGTGGGGACACCAGCTCTACACATTCATATTTTCTAGGGAGAAAGCTAGAGGAACTGCGGTAAACAAACATGATATTTCTGTTGGTCTAGATGACATTTTATGCACTTGCGTAATGAAAAGACTTTGCTATTCTCCAAAACCATTTGTACTGTGATTTTCTCGGTCCATTGCATACGAATTCCACAACAGTTTGTCCGGATAAGACTGGATGAAACCGGAAATATCAGGTTTTGTTTTAGCTAACTCAATCCCAGATATTGCAACAGCCTCTGTGTTTGTTTATTCCTGATATTTTCCACGGACTTTATTGTTTGAATGTATTTATCGGGAAACATTTAATTTTGTGCTTGGAGTCACTACTTGGTTCCACATGGAGATACCAGCTCTACACATTCTTATTTTCTAGTGAGAAAGCTAGAGGAACTGCGACGAACAAACATGATATTTCTGTTTGTATAGATGACATTTTATGCACTTGCCTAATGAATAGACTTTGCTTTTCTCCAAAACCTTTTTTACTGTGATTTTCTCAGCCCAAAGCATAGGAAATCCACCCCATTTTTTCCATATATGATAGGATGAAACCAGAAATATCCGGTTGTGTTTTGGCTAACTCAATCCCAAATATTGCTACAGCCTCTGTGTTTGTTTTTTCCGGATATTATCCACCTACTTTATTGTTTTCAATGTTTTTTATCGGGGAATATTTTATGTTGAGCTTGGATAGAGTAATTGGTTCCACATGGAGACACCAGCTCTACATATTCGTATTTTCTAGGGAGAAACTAGAGGATCTGCGGCAAAGGAACCTGATATTTCTGTTTGTATCGATGATGTTTTATGCACCTGCCTAAGGAAAAGACTTTGCTTTTCTCCAAAACCATTTTTAGTCTGATTTTCTCAGCCCATTGCATATGAACTCCACACCAGTTTGTCCGGATATGACTGGATGAAACCAGAAATATCCGGTTTTGTTTTGGCTAACTCAATCCCAGATATTGCTACAGCCTCTGTGTTTGTGTATTCCTGATATCATCCACGGACTTTATTGTTTTGCATGTTTTTTATCAGGGAACATTTAATTTAGTGCTTGGAATCACTACTTGGTTGCACATGGAGACACCAGCTCTACACATTCGTATTTTCTAGGGAGATAACTAGAGAAACTGCGACAAACAAACATGATATTTCTGTTTGTATCGAAGATATTTTATGCATTTGCCTAAGGAAAAGACTTTGCTTTTCTCCAAAACCATTTGTACTGTGATTTTCTCGGTCCATTGCATACGAATTCCACACCACTTTGTCCGGATGTGACTGGATGAAACCAGAAATATCCGGTTGTGTTTTGTCTAACTCAATCCGAAATATTGTGAAAGCCTCTGTGTTTGTTTTTTCTGGATATTACTGATGGACTTTATTGTTTTGAATGTTTTTATCAGGGAACATTTCATTTTGTAGCGTTGAAACACTAATTGGTTCATCATGGGGACACCAGCTCTACACATTCGTATATTCTAGGGAGAAAGCTAGAGGAACTGCGGGAAACAAACCTGATATTTCTGTTTGTATCGATGACATTTTATGCACTTGCCTAATGAAAAGACTTTGCTTTTCTCCAAAACCATTTTTCTGTGATTTCTCGGTACATGTCATATGAATTCCACAACAGATTGTCCGGATATGACTGGATAAACCTGGAAATATCCGGTTGTGTTTTGGCTAACTCAATCCCCAAAATTGCTGCAGCCTCTGTGTTTGTATTTTCTGGATATTATCGATGGACTTTATTGTTTGAATACTTTTATCAGGGAACATTCAATTTTGTACCGTGGAAACACTAATTGGTTCATCATGGGGACACCAGCTCTACAGATTCCTATTTTCTAGGGAGAACGCTAGAGGAACTGCGGCAAACAAACATGACATTTCTGTTTGTATAGATGACAGTTTATGCACTTGCCTAATGAAAAGACTTTGCTTTTCTCCAAAACCATTTTTACTGTGATTTTCTCAGTACATGTCATATGAATTCCACAACAGATTGTCCGGATATGACTGGATAAAACCGGAAATATCCGGTTTTTGTTTTGGCCAACTCAATCCCAGATATTGCTACAGCCTCTGTGTTTGCGTATTCCTGATATTATCCACGGACTTCATTGTTTTGAATGTTTTTTATCAGGGAACATTTAATTTTGTACCGTGGAATCACTAACTGATTCCACATGGAGACACCAGCTCTACACATTCGTATTTTCTAGGGAGAAAGCTAGAGGAACTGCGGCAAACAAACATGATATTTCTGTTTGTATAGATGACATTTTATGCACTTGCCTAACGACAAGACTTTCTTTTTCTCCAAAACCATTTGTACTGTGATTTTCTCGGTCCATTGCATAGGAATTCCACACCACTTTGTCCGGATATGACCGGATGAAATCAGAAATATCCGGTTGTGTTTTGGCTAACTCAATCCGAAATATTGTGAAAGCCTCTGTGTTTGTGTTTTCTGGATATTATCCACGGACTTTATTCTTTTTGTTTTGAATGTTTTTATCAGGGAACATTTAATTTTGTACCGTGGAAACACTAATGGGTTCATCATGGGAACAGCAGCTCTACACATTCGTGTTTTCTTGGGAGAAAGCTAGAGGAACTGCGGCAAACATACAATATTTCTGTTTGTATCGATGACATTTTATACACTTGCCTAACGAAAAGACTTTGCTTTTCTCCAAACGTTTTTTACTGTGATTTTCTCGGTCCATTGCATACGAATACCATACCAGTTTGTCCGGATATGACTGGATGAAACCAGAAATACCCGGTTGTGTTTTGGCTAACTCAATCCCAAATATTGCTACAGCCTCTGTGTTTGTGTTTTCTGGATATTATCATCAGACTTTATTTTTTTGAATGTTTTTTTTATCGGGGAACATTTTATTTTGAGCTTGGATACAGTAATTCGTCCACATGGACACCAGCTGAATATATTCGTATTTTTATGGAAAAGCTAGAGGAACTGCGGCAAACAAACATATTTCTTTTGTATAGATGACATTTTATGCACTTGCCTAATGAAAAGACTTTGCTTTACTCCAAAACCATTTTTACTGTGAATATCTCTGTCCATTGCATACGAATTCCACACCAGTTTACCGGATATGACTGGATGAAACCAGAAATATCCGGTTTTGTTTTGGCTAACTCAATCCCAGATATTGCTACAGCCTCTGTGTTTGTGTATTCCTGATATTATCCACGGACTTTATTGTTTTGAATGTTTTTATCAGGGAACATTTCATTTTGTGCTTGGAATCACTAATTGGTTCCACATGGAGACACCAGCTCTACACATTCGTATTTTCTAGGGAGAAAGCTAGAGGAACTGCGGCAAACAAACATGATATTTCTGTTTCTATCGATGACATTTTATGCATTTGCCTAACGAAAAGACTTTGCTTTTCTCCAAAACCATTTTTACTGTGATTTTCTCAGTCGATTGCATACGAATTCCACACCACTTTGTCCGGATATGACTGGATGAAAACAGGAATATCCGGTTGTGTTTTGTCTATCTCAATCCGAAATATTGTGAAAACCTCTGTGTTTGTGTTTTCTGGATATATTCAAGGGACTTTATTTTTTTGAATGTTTTTGATCAGAGAACATTTTATTTTGAGCTTGACTACAGTATTTGTTCCACATGGAGACACCAGCTGTATATATTCGTATTTTCTAGGGAGGAAGCTAGAGGAACTGCCGCAAACAAACATGATATTTCTGTTTCTATCGATGACATTTTATGCACTTGCCTAACGTAAAGACTTTGCTTTTCTCCAAAAAAATTTTTACTTTGGTTTTCTCTGTCCATTGCATCCGAATTCCAAACCACCTTGTCCTGATATCACTGGATGAAACCAGAAATATCCAGTTGTGTTTTGGCTAACTCAATCCGAAATATTGCTACAGCCTCTGTGTTTGTGTTTTCTGGATATTATCGATGGACTTTATTGTTTTGAATATTTTTATCAGGGAACATTTATTTTTGTACCATAGAAACTTCAATTGGTTCATCGTGGGGACACCAGCTCTACACATTCATATTTTCTAGGGAGAAAGCTAGAGGAACTGCGGTAAACAAACATGATATTTCTGTTGGTCTAGATGACATTTTATGCACTTGCGTAATGAAAAGACTTTGCTATTCTCCAAAACCATTTGTACTGTGATTTTCTCGGTCCATTGCATACGAATTCCACAACAGTTTGTCCGGATAAGACTGGATGAAACCGGAAATATCAGGTTTTGTTTTAGCTAACTCAATCCCAGATATTGCAACAGCCTCTGTGTTTGTTTATTCCTGATATTTTCCACGGACTTTATTGTTTGAATGTATTTATCGGGAAACATTTAATTTTGTGCTTGGAGTCACTACTTGGTTCCACATGGAGATACCAGCTCTACACATTCTTATTTTCTAGGGAGAAAGCTAGAGGAACTGCGACCAACAAACATGATATTTCTGTTTGTATAGATGACATTTTATGCACTTGCCTAACGAATAGACTTTGCTTTTCTCCAAAACCTTTTTTACTGTGATTTTCTCAGCCCAAAGCATAGGAAATCCACACCACTTTTTCCATATATGATAGGATGAAACCAGAAATATCCGGTTGTGTTTTGGCTAACTCAATCCCAAATATTGCTACAGCCTCTGTGTTTGTTTTTTCCGGATATTATCCACCTACTTTATTGTTTTCAATGTTTTTTATCGGGGAATATTTTATGTTGAGCTTGGATAGAGTAATTGGTTCCACATGGAGACACCAGCTCTACATATTCGTATTTTCTAGGGAGAAACTAGAGGATCTGCGGCAAAGGAACCTGATATTTCTGTTTGTATCGATGATGTTTTATGCACCTGCCTAAGGAAAAGACTTTGCTTTTCTCCAAAACCATTTTTAGTCTGATTTTCTCAGCCCATTGCATATGAACTCCACACCAGTTTGTCCGGATATGACTGGATGAAACCAGAAATATCCGGTTTTGTTTTGGCTAACTCAATCCCAGATATTGCTACAGCCTCTGTGTTTGTGTATTCCTGATATCATCCACGGACTTTATTGTTTTGCATGTTTTTTATCAGGGAACATTTAATTTAGTGCTTGGAATCACTACTTGGTTGCACATGGAGACACCAGCTCTACACATTCGTATTTTCTAAGGAGAAAACTAGAGAAACTGCGACAAACAAACATGATATTTCTGTTTGTATCGAAGATATTTTATGCATTTGCCTAAGGAAAAGACTTTGCTTTTCTCCAAAACCATTTGTACTGTGATTTTCTCGGTCCATTGCATACGAATTCCACACCACTTTGTCCGGATGTGACTGGATGAAACCAGAAATATCCGGTTGTGTTTTGTCTAACTCAATCCGAAATATTGTGAAAGCCTCTGTGTTTGTTTGTTCTGGATATTACTGATGGACTTTATTGTTTTGAATGTTTTTATCAGGGAACATTTCATTCTGTAGCGTTGAAACACTAATTGGTTCATCATGGGGACACCAGCTCTACACATTCGTATATTCTAGGGAGAAAGCTAGAGGAACTGCGGGAAACAAACCTGATATTTCTGTTTGTATCGATGACATTTTATGCACTTGCCTAATGAAAAGACTTTGCTTTTCTCCAAAACCATTTTTCTGTGATTTCTCGGTACATGTCATATGAATTCCACAACAGATTGTCCGGATATGACTGGATAAACCTGGAAATATCCGGTTGTGTTTTGGCTAACTCAATCCCCAAAATTGCTGCAGCCTCTGTGTTTGTATTTTCTGGATATTATCGATGGACTTTATTGTTTGAATACTTTTATCAGGGAACATTCAATTTTGTACCGTGGAAACACTAATTGGTTCATCATGGGGACACCAGCTCTACAGATTCCTATTTTCTAGGGAGAACGCTAGAGGAACTGCGGCAAACAAACATGACATTTCTGTTTGTATAGATGACAGTTTATGCACTTGCCTAATGAAAAGACTTTGCTTTTCTCCAAAACCATTTTTACTGTGATTTTCTCGGTACATGTCATATGAATTCCACAACAGATTGTCCGGATATGACTGGATAAAACCGGACATATCCGGTTCTTGTTTTGGCCAACTCAATCCCAGATATTGCTACAGCCTCTGTGTTTGTGTATTCCTGATATTATACATGGACTTCATTGTTTTGAATGTTTTTTATCAGGGAACATTTAATTTTGTACCGTGGAATCACTAACTGATTCCACATGGAGACACCAGCTCTACACATTCGTATTTTCTAGGGAGAAAGCTAGAGGAACTGCGGCAAACAAACATGATATTTCTGTTTGTATAGATGACATTTTATGCACTTGCCTAACGACAAGACTTTCTTTTTCTCCAAAACCATTTGTACTGTGATTTTCTCGGTCCATTGCATAGGAATTCCACACCACTTTGTCCGGATATGACCGGATGAAATCAGAAATATCCGGTTGTGTTTTGGCTAACTCAATCCGAAATATTGTGAAAGCCTCTGTGTTTGTGTTTTCTGGATATTATCCACGGACTTTATTCTTTTTGTTTTGAATGTTTTTATGAGGGAACATTTAATTTTGTACCGTGGAAACACTAATGGGTTCATCATGGGAACAGCAGCTCTACACATTCGTATTTTCTTGGGAGAAAGCTAGAGGAACTGCGGCAAACATACAATATTTCTGTTTGTATCGATGACATTTTATACACTTGCCTAACGAAAAGACTTTGCTTTTCTCCAAACGTTTTTTACTGTGATTTTCTCGGTCCATTGCATACGAATACCATACCAGTTTGTCCGGATATGACTGGATGAAACCAGAAATACCCGGTTGTGTTTTGGCTAACTCAATCCCAAATATTGCTACAGCCTCTGTGTTTGTGTTTTCTGGATATTATCATCAGACTTTAGTTTTTTTGAATGTTTTTTTATCGGGGAACATTTTATTTTGAGCTTGGATACAGTAATTCGTCCACATGGACACCAGCTGAATATATTCGTATTTTTATGGAAAAGCTAGAGGAACTGCGGCAAACAAACATATTTCTTTAGTATAGATGACATTTTATGCACTTGCCTAATGAAAAGACTTTGCTTTACTCCAAAACCATTTTTACTGTGAATATCTCAGTCCATTGCATTCGAATTCCACACCAGTTTACCGGATATGACTGGATGAAACAAGAAATATCCGGTTTTGTTTTGGCTAACTCAATCCCAGATATTGCTACAGCCTCTGTGTTTGTGTATTCCTGATATTATCCACGGACTTTATTGTTTTGAATGTTTTTATCAGGGAACATTTCATTTTGTGCTTGGAATCACTAATTGGTTCCACATGGAGACACCAGCTCTACACATTCGTATTTTCTAGGGAGAAAGCTAGAGGAACTGCGGCAAACAAACATGATATTTCTGTTTCTATCGATGACATTTTATGCATTTGCCTAACGAAAAGACTTTGCTTTTCTCCAAAACCATTTTTACTGTGATTTTCTCGGTCAACTGCATACGAATTCCGCAGCAGTTTTTCCGGATATGACTGGATAACACCGGAAATATCCAGTATCTTTTGGGTAACTCAATCAAAGATATTGCAATATCCTTTGTGTTTTTGTATTCCAGATATAATCCACGGACTTTATTGTTTTGAATGTTTTTATCAGGGAACATTTAATTTTTGGTTGGAATCACTAATTGGTTCCACATGGAGACACCAGCTCTACACATTCATATTTTCTAGGGAGAAAGCTAGAGGAACTGCGGCAAATAAACATGATATTTCTGTTTGTATCGATGATATTTTATGCACTTGCATAAGGAAAAGACCTTGCTTTTCTCCAAAACCATTTTTAGTCTGATTTTCTCAGCCCATTGCATACGAACTCCACACCAGTATGTCCGGATATGACTGGAAGAAACCAGTCATATCCGGTTGTGTTTTGGCTAACTCAATCTGAAATATTGTGAAAGCCTCTGTGTTTGTTTATTCCTGATATTATCCACGGACTTTATTGTTTTGAATGTTTTTTTATCAGGGAACATTTAATTTAGTGCTTGGAATCACTACTTGGTTGCACATGGAGACACCAGCTCTACACATTCGTATTTTCTAGGGAGAAAACTAGAGAAACTGCGACAAACAAACATGATATTTCTGTTTGTATCGAAGATATTTTATGCATTTGCCTAAGGAAAAGACTTTGCTTTTCTCCAAAACCATTTGTACTGTGATTTTCTCGGTCCATTGCATACGAATTCCACACCACTTTGTCCGGATGTGACTGGATGAAACCAGAAATATCCGGTTGTGTTTTGTCTAACTCAATCCGAAATATTGTGAAAGACACACTGTTTGTGTTTTTTGGATATTATCAATGGACTTTATTGTTTTGAATGTTTTTATCAAGGATCATTTAATTTTGTACCATTGAAACACTAATTGGTTTATCATGGGGACACCAGCTCTACACATTCGTATTTTCTAGGGAGAAAACTAGAGGAACTGCGGCAAACAAACATGACATTTCTGTTTGTATAGATGACATTTTATGCACTTGCCTAGCGAAAAGACTTTGCTTTTCTGCAAAACCATTTTTACTGTGATTTTCTCGGTCCATTGCATCTGAATTCTACACCAGTTTGTCCGGATATGAGTGGATGAATACAGAAATATCCGGTTGTGTTTTGACTAACTCAATCCGAAATATTGTGAAAGCCTCTGTGTTTGTGTTTTCTGGATATTATCCACGGACTTTATTGTTTTGAATGTTTTTATCAGGGAGCATTTAATTTTGTACTGTAGAAACACTAATTCATTCCTCATGGGAACACCAGCTCTACACATTCGTATTTTCTACGGGGAAAGCTAGAGGAACTGCGGCAAACAAACATGATATTCCTGTTTCTATAGATGACATTTTATGCACTTGCCTAACGAAAAGATTTTGCTTTTCTCCAAAACCATTTTTACTGTGATTTCCTCAGTTGATTGCAAACGAATTCCATACCAGTTTGTCCAGATATGACTAGATGAAACTGGAAATATCCGGTTGTGTTTTGGCTAACTCAATCCCAGATATTGCAACAGCCTCTGTGTTTGTTTATTCCTGATATTTTCCACGGACTTTATTGTTTGAATGTATTTATCGGGAAACATTTAATTTTGTGCTTGGAGTCACTACTTGGTTCCACATGGAGATACCAGCTCTACACATTCTTATGTTCTAGTGAGAAAGCTAGAGGAACTGCGACGAACAAACATGATATTTCTGTTTGTATAGATGACATTTTATGCACTTGCCTAACGAATAGACTTGCTTTTCTCCAAAACCTTTTTTACTGTGATTTTCTCAGCCCAAAGCATAGGAAATCCACACCACTTTTTCCATATATGATAGGATGAAACCAGAAATATCCGGTTGTGTTTTGGCTAACTCAATCCCAAATATTGCTACAGCCTCTGTGTTTGTTTCTTCCAGATATTATCCACCTACTTTATTGTTTTCAATGTTTTTTATCGTGGAATATTTTATGTTGAGCTTGGATAGAATAATTGGTTCCACATGGAGACACCAGCTCTACATATTCGTATTTTCTAGGGAGAAACTAGAGGATCTGCGGCAAAGAAACCTGATATTTCTGTTTGTATCGATGATGTTTTATGCACCTGCCTAAGGAAAAGACTTTGCTTTTCTCCAAAACCATTTTTAGTCTGATTTTCTCAGCCCATTGCATATGAACGCCACACCAGTTTGTCCGGATATGACTGGATGAAACCAGAAATATCCGGTTTTGTTTTGGCTAACTCAATCCCAGATATTGCTACAGCCTCTGTGTTTGTGTATTCCTGATATAATCCACGGACTTTATTGTTTTGCATGTTTTTTATCAGGGAACATTTAATTTAGTGCTTGGAATCACTACTTGGTTGCACATGGAGACACCAGCTCTACACATTCGTATTTTCTAGGGAGAAAACTAGAGAAACTGCGACAAACAAACATGATATTTCTGTTTGTATCGAAGATATTTTATGCATTTGCCTAAGGAAAAGACTTTGCTTTTCTCCAAAACCATTTGTACTGTGATTTTCTCGGTCCATTGCATACGAATTCCACACCACTTTGTCCGGATGTGACTGGATGAAACCAGAAATATCCGGTTGTGTTTTGTCTAACTCAATCCGAAATATTGTGAAAGACACACTGTTTGTGTTTTTTGGATATTATCAATGGACTTTATTGTTTTGAATGTTTTTATCAAGGATCATTTAATTTTGTACCATTGAAACACTAATTGGTTTATCATGGGGACACCAGCTCTACAGATTCCTATTTTCTAGGGAGAACGCTAGAGGAACTGCGGCAAACAAACATGACATTTCTGTTTGTATTGATGACAGTTTATGCACTTGCCTAATGAAAAGACTTTGCTTTTCTCCAAAAGCATTTTTACTGTGATTTTCTCGGTACATGTCATATGAATTCCACAACAGATTGTCCGGATATGACTGGATAAAACCAGAAATATCCGGTTTTTGTTTTGGCCAACTCAATCCCAGATATTGCTACAGCCTCTGTGTTTGTGTATTCCTGATATTATACATGGACTTCATTGTTTTGAATGTTTTTTATCAGGGAACATTTAATTTTGTACCGTGGAATCACTAACTGATTCCACATGGAGACACCAGCTCTACACATTCGTATTTTCTACGGAGAAAGCTAGAGGAACTGCGGCAAACAAACATGATATTTCTGTTTGTATAGATGACATTTTATGCACTTGCCTAACGACAAGACTTTCTTTTTCTCCAAAACCATTTGTACTGTGATTTTCTCGGTCCATTGCATAGGAATTCCACACCACTTTGTCCGGATATGACTGGATGAAACCAGAAATACCCGGTTGTGTTTTGGCTAACTCAATCCCAAATATTGCTACAGCCTCTGTGTTTGTGTTTTCTGGATATTATCATCAGACTTTATTTTTTTGAATGTTTTTTTATCGGGGAACATTTTATTTTGAGCTTGGATACAGTAATTCATCCACATGGACACCAGCTGAATATATTCGTATTTTTATGGAAAAGCTAGAGGAACTGCGGCAAACAAACATATTTCTTTTGTATAGATGACATTTTATGCACTTGCCTAATGAAAAGACTTTGCTTTACTCCAAAACCATTTTTACTGTGAATATCTCTGTCCATTGCATACGAATTCCACACCAGTTTACCGGATATGACTGGATGAAACCAGAAATATCCGGTTTTGTTTTGGCTAACTCAATCCCAGATATTGCTACAGCCTCTGTGTTGGTGTATTCCTGATATTATCCACGGACTTTATTGTTTTGAATGTTTTTATCAGGGAACATTTCATTTTGTGCTTGGAATCACTAATTGGTTCCACATGGAGACACCAGCTCTACACATTCGTATTTTCTAGGGAGAAAGCTAGAGGAACTGCGGCAAACAAACATGATATTTCTGTTTGTATAGATGACATTTTATGCATTTGTCTAGCAAAAGACTTTGCTTTTCTGCAAAAGCCTTTTTTACTATGAATTTTTTGCTTCATTGCATACGAATTCCACACTACTTTGCCAGGATATGACTGGATGACACCAGAAATATCCGGTTGTGTTTTGGCTAACTCACTCCGAAATATTGTGAAAGCCTCTGTGTTTGTGTATTCCTGATATAATCCACGGACTTTATTGTTTTGAATGTTTTTATCAAGGAACATAAAATTTTGCACCGTTGAAACACTAACTGGTTCATCATGGGGACACCATCTCTACATATCCGTATTTTCTAGGGAGAAAGCTACAGGAACTGTGGCAAACAAACATGATATTTCTGTTTGTATAGATGACATTTTATGCACTTGCCTAACGAAAAGACTGCTTTTCTCCAAAACCATTTTTACTTTGATTTTCTCGGTCCATTGCATCCGAATTCCAAACGACTTTTTCCAGATATTACTGGATGAAACCATAAATATCCGGTTGTGTTTTGGCTAACTCAATCTGAAATATTCTGAAAGCCTCTGTGGTTGTGTTTTCTGGATATTATCCACAGACTTTATTGTTTTGAATGTTTTTATCAGGGAGCATTTAATTTTGTACTGTAGAAACACTAATTCATTCATCATGGGAACACCAGCTCTACACATTTGTATTTTCTAGGGAGAAAGCTAGAGGAACTGCGGCAAACAAACATGATATTTCTGTTTGTATCGATGACATTTTATGCACATGCCAAACGAAAACACTTTGCTTTTCTCTAAAACCATTTTTACTCAGATTTTCTCAGCCCATTGCTTACGAATTCCAAAGAACTTTGTCGGGATATGACTGGATGAAACCACAAATATCCGGTTGTGTTTTGGCTAACTCAATCCAAAATATTTTGAAAGCCTCTATGTTTGTGTTTTCTGGATATTATCCACGGACTTTATTGTTTTGAATGTTTTTATCAGGGAACATTTAATTTGTGCTTGGAATCACTAAGTGGTTCCAAATGGAGACACCAGCTCTACACATTCATATTTTCTAGGGAGAAAGCTAGAGGAACTGCGGGAAACAAACCTGATATTTCTGTTTGTATCGATGACATTTTATGCACTTGCCTACTGAAATGACTTTGCTATTCTCCAAAACCATTCTTACTGTTATTTTCTCTGTGTATTGCATACGAATTCCACACCAGTTTGTCCAGATATGACTGGATGAAACGGGAAATATCCTATTTTGTTTTGGCTAACTCAATCCCAGATTTTGCTACAGCCTCTGTGTTTCTGTATTCCTGATATTATCCACAGACTTTACTGTTTTGAATGTTTTTATCAGGGAACATTTAATTTGTGCTTGGAATCACTAAGTGGTTCCAAATGGAGACACCAGCTCTACACATTCGTATTTTCTAGAGAAAAAGCTAGAGGAAATGTGGCAAACAAACATGATATTTCTGTTTCTATCGATGACATTTTATGCACATGCCTAAGGAAAAGACTTTGCTTTTCTCCAAAACCATTTTACTCTGATTTTCTCAGCCCATTGCATACGAATTCTACACCACTTTGTCCGGATATGACTGGATGAAACCAGAAATATCCCATTGTGTTTTGGCTAACTCAATCTGAAATATTGTGAAAGCCTCTGTGTTTGTGTTTTCTGGATATTATCCACGGACTTTATAGTTTTGAAAGTTTTTATCAGGGAACATTTCATTTTGTACCGTTGAAACACTAATTGGTTCCACATGGAGACACCAGCTCTACACTTTCGTATTTTCTAGGGAGAAAGCTAGAGGAACTGCGGCAAACATACATGATATTTCTGTATGTATAGATGACATTTTATGCACTCCCCTAACGAAAAGACTTTGCTTTTCTCCAAAACCATTTTTACTGTGATTTTCTCGGTCAACTGCATACGAATTCCGCAGCAGTTTGTCCGGATATGACTGGATAACACCGGAAATATCCAGTATCCTTTGGGTAACTCAATCAAAGATATTGCAATATCCTTTGTGTTTTTGTATTCCAGATATGATCCACGGACTTTATTGTTTTGAATGTTTTTATCAGGGAACATTTAATTTTTGGTTGGAATCACTAATTGGTTCCATATGGAGACACCAGCTCTACACATTCATATTTTCTAGGGAGAAAGCTAGAGGAACTGCGGCAAACAAACATGATATTTCTGTTTGTATCGATGATATTTTATGCACTTGCATAAGGAAAAGGCCTTGCTTTTCTCCAAAACCATTTTTAGTCTGATTTTCTCAGCCCATTGCATACGAACTCCACACCAGTATGTCTGGATATGACTGGAAGAAACCAGTCATATCCGGTTGTGTTTTGGCTAACTCAATCTGAAATATTGTGAAAGCCTCTGTGTTTGTTTATTCCTGATATTATCCACGGACTTTATTGTTTTGAATGTTTTTTATCAGGGAGCATTTAATTTAGTGCTTGGAATCACTACTTGGTTGCACATGGAGACACCAGCTCTACACATTCGTATTTTCTAGGGAGAAAACTAGAGAAACTGCGACAAACAAACATGATATTTCTGTTTGTATCAAAGATATTTTATGCATTTGCCTAACGAAAAGACTTTGCTTTTCTCCAAAACCATTTGTACTGTGATTTTCTTGGTCCATTGCATACGAATTCCACACCACTTTGTCCGGATGTGACTGGATGAAACCAGAAATATCCGGTTGTGTTTTGTCTAACTCAATCCGAAATATTGTGAAAGACACACTGTTTGTGTTTTTTGGATATTATCAATGGACTTTATTGTTTTGAATGTTTTTATCAAGGATCATTTAATTTTGTACCATTGAAACACTAATTGGTTCATCATGGGGACACCAGCTCTACACATTCGTATATTCTAGGGAGAAAACTAGAGGAACTGCGGCAAACAAACATGACATTTCTGTTTGTATAGATGACATTTTATGCACTTGCCTAGCGAAAAGACTTTGCTTTTCTGCAAAACCATTTTTACTGTGATTTTCTCGGTCCATTGCATCTGAATTCTACACCAGTTTGTCCGGATATGAGTGGATGGATACAGAAATATCCGGTTGTGTTTTGACTAACTCAATCCGAAATATTGTGAAAGCCTCTGTGTTTGTGTTTTCTGGATATTATCCACGGACTTTATTGTTTTGAATGTTTTTATCAGGGAGCATTTAATTTTGTACTGTAGAAACACTAATTCATTCCTCATGGGAACACCAGCTCTACACATTCGTATTTTCTACGGAGAAAGCTAGAGGAACTGCGGCAAACAAACATGATATTCCTGTTTCTATAGATGACATTTTATGCACTTGCCTAACGAAAAGATTTTGCTTTTCTCCAAAACCATTTTTACTGTGATTTCCTCAGTTGATTGCAAACGAATTCCACACCAGTTTGTCCAGATATGACTAGATGAAACTGGAAATATCCGGTTGTGTTTTGGCTAACTCAATCCCACATATTGCTACAGCCTCTGTGTTTGTGTTTACTGGATATTATCAATGGACTTTATTGTTTCTAATGTTTTTTATCAGGTAACATTTTATTTTGAGCTTGGATACAGTAATTGGTTCCACATGGAGACACCCCAGCTCTACACATTCGTATTTTCTAGGGAGAAAGCTACAGGAACTGCGGCAAACATACATGATATTTCTGTATGTATAGATGACATTTTTTGCACTACCCTAACGAAAATACTCTGCTTTTCTCAAAAACCATTTTTATTGTGATTTTCTCGGTCAACTGCATACGAATTCCACACCAGTTTTTCTGGATATGACTGGATGACAACGGAAATATTCGGTTTTGTTTTGACTAACTCAATCAAAGATATTGCAACATACTTTGTGTTTGTGTATTCCTGATATAATCCACGGACTTTATTGATTTGAATGTTTTTTATCAGGGAACATTGAATTTTTGTTTGGAATCACTAATTGGTTCCACATGGTGACACCAGCTCTAGGTATTCGTAATTTCTAGGGAGAAAGCTAGATGAACAGAGGCAAACAAACCTGATATTTCTCGTTGAGTCGATGACATTTTATGCACTTGCCTAACGAAAAGATTTTGCTTTTCTTCAAAACCATTTTTACTGTCATTTTCTCAGTCCATTGCATACGAATTCCACACCCGTTTGTCCGGATATGACAGGATGAAACCAGAAATATCCGGTTGTGTTTTGGCTTACTCAATCCCACATATTGCTACAGCCTCTGGGTTTGTTTATTCCTGATATTATCCACGGACTTCATTGTTTTGAATGTTTTTTTTCAGGTAACATTTTATTTTGAATGTGGAAACACTAATTGGTTCCACATGGAGAGATCAGCTTTACACATTCATATTTTCTATTGAGAAGGTTAGAGGAACTGTGGTAAACAAACATGATATTTCTGTTTGTATCGATGACATTTTATGCACTTGCCTAACGAAAAGACTTTGCTTTTCTCCAAAACCATTTTTACTGTGATTTTCTTGGTCCATTGCATCCGAATACCATACCAGTTTGTCCGGACATGACTGGATGAAACCAGAAATCACTGGATTTTTTTTGGCTAACTCAATCCCAAATATTGCTACAGCCTCTGTGTTTGTATTTTCTGGATATTATTCACAGACTTTATTTTTGGGAATGTTTTTTATCGGGGAACATTTTATTTTGAGTTTGGATACAGCAGCTAGTTCCACAGGGAGACACCAGCTCTACGTATTCGTATTTTCTGGGGAGAAAGCTAGAGGAACTGCAGCAAACAAACATGATATTTCTGTTTGTATAGATGACATTTTATGCACTTGCCTAATGTAAAGACTTTGCTTTTCTCCATCACCATTTTTACTGTGATTTCCTCAACCCATTTCATACCAATTCCACACCAGTTTGTCCGGATATGACTGGATGAAACCAGAAATATCCGGTTATGTTTTGGCTAACTCAATCCGAAATATTGCTACAACCTCTGTGTTTGTGTTTTCTGGATATTATCGACGGACTTTATTGTTTTGAATGTTTTTATCAGGGAACATTTAATTTTGTACCGTTGCAACACTAATTGGTTCATCATGGGGACACCAGCTCTACACATTCCTATTTTATTGGGAGAAAGCTAGAGGAACTGCGGCAAACAAACATGATATTTCTGTTTGTATAGATGACATTTTATGCACTTGTCTAGCAAAAGACTTTGCTTTTCTGCAAAAGCCTTTTTTACTATGAATTTTTTGCTTCATTGCATACGAATTCCACACCACTTTGCCAGGATATGACTGGATGACACCAGAAATATCCGGTTGTGTTTTGGCTAACTCACTCCGAAACATTGTGAAAGCCTCTGTGTTTGTGTATTCCTGATATAATCCACGGACTTTATTGTTTTGAATGTTTTTATCAAGGAACATAAAATTTTGCACCGTTGAAACACTAACTGGTTCATCATGGGGACACCATCTCTACATATCCGTATTTTCTAGGGAGAAAGCTACAGGAACTGTGGCAAACAAACATGATATTTCTGTTTGTATAGATGACATTTTATGCACTTGCCTAACGAAAAGACTGCTTTTCTCCAAAACCATTTTTACTTTGATTTTCTCGGTCCATTGCATCCGAATTCCACACCAGTTTGTCCGGATATGACTGGATGAAACCAGAAATATCCGGTTGTGTTTTGGCTAACTCAATCCCAGATATTGCTACAGCCTGTGTGTTTGTTTATTCCTGATATTAAAATGGATTTTATTGATTTGAATGTTTTTAGTCAGGGAACATTTTATTTTGAGCTTGGATGCAGTAATTCGTTCCACATGGAGACACAAACTCTACACATTCATATTTTCTAGGGAGAAAGCTAGAGGAACTGTGGCAAACAAACATGATATTTCTGTTTGTATAGATGACATTTTATGCACTTGCCTAACGACAAGACTTTGCTTTTCTCCAAAACCATTTTTACTGTGATTTTCTTGGTCCATCGCATAGCAATTCCACACAAGTTTGTCCGGATATGACTGGATGAAACTAGAAATATCCGGTTGTGTTTTGGCTAACTCATCCGAAATATTGTGAAAGTCTCTGTGTTTGTGTTTTCCTGATGTTATCGATTGACGTTATTGTTTTGAATGTTTTTTATCAGGGAACATTTCATTTTGTCCCGTAGAAACACTAATTCGTTCATCCTGGGAACAGCAGCTCTACACATTCGTGTTTTCTAGGGACAAAGCTAGAGGAAGTCCGGGAAAAAATCATGATATTTCTGTTTGTATACATCACATTTTACACACTTCCATAATGAAATGATTTATTTTCTCCAAAACCATTTTTACTGTGATTTTCTCTGTCCATTGCATACGAATTCCACACCACTTTGCCCAGATATGACTGGATGAAACTGGAAATATCCGGGTTTGTTTTGGCTAACTCAATCCAGGATATTGCTACAGCCTCTGTGTTTGTGTTTTCTGGATATTATCATCAGACTTTATTTTTTTTGAATGTTTTTTTTATCGGGGAACATTTTATTTTGAGCTTGGATACAGTAATTCGTCCACATGGACACCAGCTGAATATATTCGTATTTTTATGGAAAAGCTAGAGGAACTGCGGCAAACAAACATATTTCTTTTGTATAGATGACATTTTATGCACTTGCCTAATGAAAAGACTTTGCTTTACTCCAAAACCATTTTTACTGTGAATATCTCTGTCCATTGCATACGAATTCCACACCAGTTTACCGGATATGACTGGATGAAACCAGAAATATCCGGTTTTGTTTTGGCTAACTCAATCCCAGGTATTGCTACAGCCTCTGTGTTTGTGTATTCCTGATATTATCCACGGACTTTATTGTTTTGAATGTTTTTATCAGGGAACATTTCATTTTGTGCTTGGAATCACTAATTGGTTCCACATGGAGACACCAGCTCTACGCATTCGTATTTTCTAGGGAGAAAGCTAGAGGAACTGCGGCAAACAAACATGATATTTCTGTTTCTATCGATGACATTTTATGCATTTGCCTAACGAAAAGACTTTGCTTTTCTCCAAAACCATTTTTACTGTGATTTTCTCAGTCGATTGCATACGAATTCCACACCACTTTGTCCGGATATGACTGGATGAAAACAGAAATATCCGTTTGTGTTTTGTCTATCTCAATCCGAAATATTGTGAAAACCTCTGTGTTTGTGTTTTCTGGATATATTCAAGGGACTTTATTTTTTTGAATGTTTTTTATCAGAGAACATTTTATTTTGAGCTTGACTACAGTATTTGTTCCACATGGAGACACCAGCTGTATATATTCGTATTTTCTAGGGAGGAAGCTAGAGGAACTGCCGCAAACAAACATGATATTTCTGTTTCTATCGATGACATTTTATGCACTTGCCTAACGTAAAGACTTTGCTTTTCTCCAAAAAAATTTTTACTTTGGTTTTCTCTGTCCATTGCATCCGAATTCCAAACCACCTTGTCCTGATATCACTGGATGAAACCAGAAATATCCAGTTGTGTTTTGGCTAACTCAATCCGAAATATTGCTACAGCCTCTGTGTTTGTGTTTTCTGGATATTATCGATGGACTTTATTGTTTTGAATATTTTTATCAGGGAACATTTATTTTTGTACCATAGAAACTTCAATTGGTTCATCGTGGGGACACCAGCTCTACACATTCATATTTTCTAGGGAGAAAGCTAGAGGAACTGCGGTAAACAAACATGATATTTCTGTTGGTCTAGATGACATTTTATGCACTTGCGTAATGAAAAGACTTTGCTATTCTCCAAAACCATTTGTACTGTGATTTTCTCGGTCCATTGCATACGAATTCCACAACAGTTTGTCCGGATAAGACTGGATGAAACCGGAAATATCAGGTTTTGTTTTAGCTAACTCAATCCCAGATATTGCAACAGCCTCTGTGTTTGTTTATTCCTGATATTTTCCACGGACTTTATTGTTTGAATGTATTTATCGGGAAACATTTAATTTTGTGCTTGGAGTCACTACTTGGTTCCACATGGAGATACCAGCTCTACACATTCTTATTTTCTAGTGAGAAAGCTAGAGGAACTGCGACGAACAAACATGATATTTCTGTTTGTATAGATGACATTTTATGCACTTGCCTAACGAATAGACTTTGCTTTTCTCCAAAACCTTTTTTACTGTGATTTTCTCAGCCCAAAGCATAGGAAATCCACACCACTTTTTCCATATATGATAGGATGAAACCAGAAATATCCGGTTGTGTTTTGGCTAACTCAATCCCAAATATTGCTACAGCCTCTGTGTTTGTTTTTTCCGGATATTATCCACCTACTTTATTGTTTTCAATGTTTTTTATCGGGGGATATTTTATGTTGAGCTTGGATAGAGTAATTGGTTCCACATGGAGACACCAGCTCTACATATTCGTATTTTCTAGGGAGAAACTAGAGGATCTGCGGCAAAGGAACCTGATATTTCTGTTTGTATCGATGATGTTTTATGCACTTGCCTAAGGAAAAGACTTTGCTTTTCTCCAAAACCATTTTTAGTCTGATTTTCTCAGCCCATTGCATATGAACGCCACACCAGTTTGTCCGGATATGACTGGATGAAACCAGAAATATCCGGTTTTGTTTTGGCTAACTCAATCCCAGATATTGCTACAGCCTCTGTGTTTGTGTATTCCTGATATCATCCACGGACTTTATTGTTTTGCATGTTTTTTATCAGGGAACATTTAATTTAGTGCTTGGAATCACTACTTGGTTGCACATGGAGACACCAGTTCTACACATTCGTATTTTCTAGGGAGAAAACCTGAGAAACTGCGACAAACAAACATGATATTTCTGTTTGTATCGAAGATATTTTATGCATTTGCCTAAGGAAAAGACTTTGCTTTTCTCCAAAACCATTTGTACTGTGATTTTCTCGGTCCATTGCATACGAATTCCACACCACTTTGTCCGGATGTGACTGGATGAAACCAGAAATATCCGGTTGTGTTTTGTCTAACTCAATCCGAAATATTGTGAAAGCCTCTGTGTTTGTTTTTTCTGGATATTACTGATGGACTTTATTGTTTTGAATGTTTTTATGAGGGAACATTTCATTTTGTAGCGTTGAAACACTAATTGGTTCATCATGGGGACACCAGCTCTACACATTCGTATATTCTAGGGAGAAAGCTAGAGGAACTGCGGGAAACAAACCTGATATTTCTGTTTGTATCGATGACATTTTATGCACTTGCCTAATGAAAAGACTTTGCTTTTCTCCAAAACCATTTTTCTGTGATTTCTCGGTACATGTCATATGAATTCCACAACAGATTGTCCGGATATGACTGGATAAAACTGGAAATATCCGGTTGTGTTTAGGCTAACTCAATCCCCAAAATTGCTGCAGCCTCTGTGTTTGTATTTTCTGGATATTATCGATGGACTTTATTGTTTGAATACTTTTATCAGGGAACATTCAATTTTGTACCGTGGAAACACTAATTGGTTCATCATGGGGACACCAGCTCTACAGATTCCTATTTTCTAGGGAGAACGCTAGAGGAACTGCGGCAAACAAACATGACATTTCTGTTTGTATAGATGACAGTTTATGCACTTGCCTAATGAAAAGACTTTGCTTTTCTCCAAAAGCATTTTTACTGTGATTTTCTCGGTACATGTCATATGAATTCCACAACAGATTGTCCGGATATGACTGGATAAAACCGGAAATATCCGGTTTTTGTTTTGGCCAACTCAATCCCAGATATTGCTACAGCCTCTGTGTTTGCGTATTCCTGATATTATCCACGGACTTCATTGTTTTGAATGTTTTTTATCAGGGAACATTTAATTTTGTACCGTGGAATCACTAACTGATTCCACATGGAGACACCAGCTCTACACATTCGTATTTTCTAGGGAGAAAGCTAGAGGAACTGCGGCAAACAAACATGATATTTCTGTTTGTATAGATGACATTTTATGCACTTGCCTAACGACAAGACTTTCTTTTTCTCCAAAACCATTTGTACTGTGATTTTCTCGGTCCATTGCATAGGAATTCCACACCGCTTTGTCCGGATATGACCGGATGAAATCAGAAATATCCGGTTGTGTTTTGGCTAACTCAATCCGAAATATTGTGAAAGCCTCTGTGTTTGTGTTTTCTGGATATTATCCACGGACTTTATTCTTTTTGTTTTGAATGTTTTTATGAGGGAACATTTAATTTTGTACCGTGGAAACACTAATGGGTTCATCATGGGAACAGCAGCTCTACACATTCGTATTTTCTTGGGAGAAAGCTAGAGGAACTGCGGCAAACATACAATATTTCTGTTTGTATCGATGACATTTTATACACTTGCCTAACGAAAAGACTTTGCTTTTCTCCAAACGTTTTTTACTGTGATTTTCTCGGTCCATTGCATACGAATACCATACCAGTTTGTCCGGATATGACTGGATGAAACCAGAAATACCCGGTTGTGTTTTGGCTAACTCAATCCCAAATATTGCTACAGCCTCTGTGTTTGTGTTTTCTGGATATTATCATCAGACTTTAGTTTTTTTGAATGTTTTTTTTATCGGGGAACATTTTATTTTGAGCTTGGATACAGTAATTCATCCACATGGACACCAGCTGAATATATTCGTATTTTTATGGAAAAGCTAGAGGAACTGCGGCAAACAAACATATTTCTTTTGTATAGATGACATTTTATGCACTTGCCTAATGAAAAGACTTTGCTTTACTCCAAAACCATTTTTACTGTGAATATCTCTGTCCATTGCATACGAATTCCACACCAGTTTACCGGATATGACTGGATGAAACCAGAAATATCCGTTTTTGTTTTGGCTAACTCAATCCCAGATATTGCTACAGCCTCTGTGTTTGCGTATTCCTGATATTATCCACGGACTTTATTGTTTTGAATGTTTTTATCAGGGAACATTTCATTTTGTGCTTGGAATCACTAATTGGTTCCACATGGAGACACCAGCTCTACACATTCGTATTTTCTAGGGAGAAAGCTAGAGGAACTGCGGCAAACAAACATGATATTTCTGTTTCTATCGATGACATTTTATGCATTTGCCTAACGAAAAGACTTTGCTTTTCTCCAAAACCATTTGTACTGTGATTTTCTCGGTCCATTGCATAGGAATTCCACACCACTTTGTCCGGATATGACCGGATGAAATCAGAAATATCCGGTTGTGTTTTGGCTAACTCAATCCGAAATATTGTGAAAGCCTCTGTGTTTGTGTTTTCTGGATATTATCCACGGACTTTATTCTTTTTGTTTTGAATGTTTTTATGAGGGAACATTTAATTTTGTACCGTGGAAACACTAATGGGTTCATCATGGGAACAGCAGCTCTACACATTCGTATTTTCTTGGGAGAAAGCTAGAGGAACTGCGGCAAACATACAATATTTCTGTTTGTATCGATGACATTTTATACACTTGCCTAACGAAAAGACTTTGCTTTTCTCCAAACGTTTTTTACTGTGATTTTCTCGGTCCATTGCATACGAATACCATACCAGTTTGTCCGGATATGACTGGATGAAACCAGAAATACCCGGTTGTGTTTTGGCTAACTCAATCCCAAATATTGCTACAGCCTCTGTGTTTGTGTTTTCTGGATATTATCATCAGACTTTATTTTTTTTTGAATGTTTTTTTATCGGGGAACATTTTATTTTGAGCTTGGATACAGTAATTCGTCCACATGGACACCAGCTGAATATATTCGTATTTTTATGGAAAAGCTAGAGGAACTGAGGCAAACAAATATATTTCTTTTGTATAGATGACACTTTATGCACTTGCCTAATGAAAAGACTTTGCTTTTCTCCAAAACCATTTTTACTGTGAATATCTCTGTCCATTGCATACGAATTCCACACCAGTTTACCGGATATGACTGGATGAAACCAGAAATATCCGGTTTTGTTTTGGCTAACTCAATCCCAGGTATTGCTACAGCCTCTGTGTTTGTGTATTCCTGATATTATCCACGGACTTTATTGTTTTGAATGTTTTTATCAGGGAACATTTCATTTTGTGCTTGGAATCACTAATTGGTTCCACATGGAGACACCAGCTCTACACATTCGTATTTTCTAGGGAGAAAGCTAGAGGAACTGCGGCAAACAAACATGATATTTCTGTTTCTATCGATGACATTTTATGCATTTGCCTAACGAAAAGACTTTGCTTTTCTCCAAAACCATTTTTACTGTGATTTTCTCAGTCGATTGCATACGAATTCCACACCACTTTGTCCGGATATGACTGGATGAAAACAGAAATATCCGGTTGTGTTTTGTCTATCTCAATCCGAAATATTGTGAAAACCTCTGTGTTTGTGTTTTCTGGATATATTCAAGGGACTTTATTTTTTTGAATGTTTTTGATCAGAGAACATTTTATTTTGAGCTTGACTACAGTATTTGTTCCACATGGAGACACCAGCTGTATATATTCGTATTTTCTAGGGAGGAAGCTAGAGGAACTGCCGCAAACAAACATGATATTTCTGTTTCTATCGATGACATTTTATGCACTTGCCTAACGTAAAGACTTTGCTTTTCTCCAAAAAAATTTTTACTTTGGTTTTCTCTGTCCATTGCATCCGAATTCCAAACCACCTTGTCCTGATATCACTGGATGAAACCAGAAATATCCAGTTGTGTTTTGGCTAACTCAATCCGAAATATTGCTACAGCCTCTGTGTTTGTGTTTTCTGGATATTATCGATGGACTTTATTGTTTTGAATATTTTTATCAGGGAACATTTATTTTTGTACCATAGAAACTTCAATTGGTTCATCGTGGGGACACCAGCTCTACACATTCATATTTTCTAGGGAGAAAGCTAGAGGAACTGCGGTAAACAAACATGATATTTCTGTTGGTCTAGATGACATTTTATGCACTTGCGTAATGAAAAGACTTTGCTATTCTCCAAAACCATTTGTACTGTGATTTTCTCGGTCCATTGCATACGAATTCCACAACAGTTTGTCCGGATAAGACTGGATGAAACCGGAAATATCAGGTTTTGTTTTAGCTAACTCAATCCCAGATATTGCAACAGCCTCTGTGTTTGTTTATTCCTGATATTTTCCACGGACTTTATTGTTTGAATGTATTTATCGGGAAACATTTAATTTTGTGCTTGGAGTCACTACTTGGTTCCACATGGAGATACCAGCTCTACACATTCTTATTTTCTAGTGAGAAAGCTAGAGGAACTGCGACGAACAAACATGATATTTCTGTTTGTATAGATGACATTTTATGCACTTGCCTAACGAATAGACTTTGCTTTTCTCCAAAACCTTTTTTACTGTGATTTTCTCAGCCCAAAGCATAGGAAATCCACACCACTTTTTCCATATATGATAGGATGAAACCAGAAATATCCGGTTGTGTTTTGGCTAACTCAATCCCAAATATTGCTACAGCCTCTGTGTTTGTTTTTACCGGATATTATCCACCTACTTTATTGTTTTCAATGTTTTTTATCGGGGAATATTTTATGTTGAGCTTGGATAGAGTAATTGGTTCCACATGGAGACACCAGCTCTACATATTCATATTTTCTAGGGAGAAACTAGAGGATCTGCGGCAAAGGAACCTGATATTTCTGTTTGTATCGATGATGTTTTATGCACCTGCCTAAGGAAAAGACTTTGCTTTTCTCCAAAACCATTTTTAGTCTGATTTTCTCAGCCCATTGCATATGAACTCCACACCAGTTTGTCCGGATATGACTGGATGAAACCAGAAATATCCGGTTTTGTTTTGGCTAACTCAATCCCAGATATTGCTACAGCCTCTGTGTTTGTGTATTCCTGATATCATCCACGGACTTTATTGTTTTGCATGTTTTTTATCAGGGAACATTTAATTTAGTGCTTGGAATCACTACTTGGTTGCACATGGAGACACCAGCTCTACACATTCGTATTTTCTAGGGAGAAAACTAGAGAAACTGCGACAAACAAACATGATATTTCTGTTTGTATCGAAGATATTTTATGCATTTGCCTAAGGAAAAGACTTTGCTTTTCTCCAAAACCATTTGTACTGTGATTTTCTCGGTCCATTGCATACGAATTCCACACCACTTTGTCCGGATGTGACTGGATGAAACCAGAAATATCCGGTTGTGTTTTGTCTAACTCAATCCGAAATATTGTGAAAGCCTCTGTGTTTGTTTGTTCTGGATATTACTGATGGACTTTATTGTTTTGAATGTTTTTATCAGGGAACATTTCATTCTGTAGCGTTGAAACACTAATTGGTTCATCATGGGGACACCAGCTCTACACATTCGTATATTCTAGGGAGAAAGCTAGAGGAACTGCGGGAAACAAACCTGATATTTCTGTTTGTATCGATGACATTTTATGCACTTGCCTAATGAAAAGACTTTGCTTTTCTCCAAAACCATTTTTCTGTGATTTCTCGGTACATGTCATATGAATTCCACAACAGATTGTCCGGATATGACTGGATAAAACTGGAAATATCCGGTTGTGTTTTGGCTAACTCAATCCCCAAAATTGCTGCAGCCTCTGTGTTTGTATTTTCTGGATATTATCGATGGACTTTATTGTTTGAATACTTTTATCAGGGAACATTCAATTTTGTACCGTGGAAACACTAATTGGTTCATCATGGGGACACCAGCTCTACAGATTCCTATTTTCTAGGGAGAACGCTAGAGGAACTGCGGCAAACAAACATGACATTTCTGTTTGTATAGATGACAGTTTATGCATTTGCCTAATGAAAAGACTTTGCTTTTCTCCAAAACCATTTTTACTGTGATTTTCTCGGTCCATTGCATAGGAATTCCACACCACTTTGTCCGGATATGACTGGATGAAAACAGAAATATCCGGTTGTGTTTTGTCTATCTCAATCTGAAATATTGTGAAAACCTCTGTGTTTGTGTTTTCTGGATATATTCAAGGGACTTTATTTTTTTGAATGTTTTTTATCAGAGAACATTTTATTTTGAGCTTGACTACAGTATTTGTTCCACATGGAGACACCAGCTGTATATATTCGTATTTTCTAGGGAGGAAGCTAGAGGAACTGCCGCAAACAAACATGATATTTCTGTTTCTATCGATGACATTTTATGCACTTGCCTAACGTAAAGACTTTGCTTTTCTCCAAAAAAATTTTTACTTTGGTTTTCTCTGTCCATTGCATCCGAATTCCAAACCACCTTGTCCTGATATCACTGGATGAAACCAGAAACATCCAGTTGTGTTTTGGCTAACTCAATCCGAAATATTGCTACAGCCTCTGTGTTTGTGTTTTCTGGATATTATCGATGGACTTTATTGTTTTGAATATTTTTATCAGGGAACATTTATTTTTGTACCATAGAAATTTCAATTGGTTCATCGTGGGGACACCAGCTCTACACATTCATATTTTCTAGGGAGAAAGCTAGAGGAACTGCGGTAAACAAACATGATATTTCTGTTGGTCTAGATGACATTTTATGCACTTGCGTAATGAAAAGACTTTGCTATTCTCCAAAACTATTTGTACTGTGATTTTCTCGGTCCATTGCGTACGAATTCCACAACAGTTTGTCCGGATAAGACTGGATGAAACCGGAAATATCAGGTTTTGTTTTAGCTAACTCAATCCCAGATATTGCAACAGCCTCTGTGTTTGTTTATTCCTGATATTTTCCACGGACTTTATTGTTTGAATGTATTTATCGGGAAACATTTAATTTTGTGCTTGGAGTCACTACTTGGTTCCACATGGAGATACCAGCTCTACACATTCTTATTTTCTAGTGAGAAAGCTAGAGGAACTGCGACGAACAAACATGATATTTCTGTTTGTATAGATGACATTTTATGCACTTGCCTAACGAATAGACTTTGCTTTTCTCCAAAACCTTTTTTACTGTGATTTTCTCAGCCCAAAGCATAGGAAATCCACACCACTTTTTCCATATATGATAGGATGAAACCAGAAATATCCGGTTGTGTTTTGGCTAACTCAATCCCAAATATTGCTACAGCCTCTGTGTTTGTTTTTTCCGGATATTATCCACCTACTTCATTGTTTTCAATGTTTTTTATCGGGGAATATTTTATGTTGAGCTTGGATAGAGTAATTGGTTCCACATGGAGACACCAGCTCTACATATTCGTATTTTCTAGGGAGAAACTAGAGGATCTGCGGCAAAGGAACCTGATATTTCTGTTTGTATCGATGATGTTTTATGCACCTGCCTAAGGAAAAGACTTTGCTTTTCTCCAAAACCATTTTTAGTCTGATTTTCTCAGCCCATTGCATATGAACTCCACACCAGTTTGTCCGGATATGGTTTTGTTTTGGCTAACTCAATCCCAGATATTGCTACAGCCTCTGTGTTTGTGTATTCCTGATATCATCCACGGACTTTATTGTTTTGCATGTTTTTTATCAGGGAACATTTAATTTAGTGCTTGGAATCACTACTTGGTTGCACATGGAGACACCAGCTCTACACATTCGTATTTTCTAGGGAGAAAACTAGAGAAACTGCGACAAACAAACATGATATTTCTGTTTGTATCGAAGATATTTTATGCATTTGCCTAAGGAAAAGACTTTGCTTTTCTCCAAAACCATTTGTACTGTGATTTTCTCGGTCCATTGCATACGAATTCCACACCACTTTGTCCGGATGTGACTGGATGAAACCAGAAATATCCGGTTGTGTTTTGTCTAACTCAATCCGAAATATTGTGAAAGCCTCTGTGTTTGTTTGTTCTGGATATTACTGATGGACTTTATTGTTTTGAATGTTTTTATCAGGGAACATTTCATTTTGTAGCGTTGAAACACTAATTGGTTCATCATGGGGACACCAGCTCTACACATTCGTATATTCTAGGGAGAAAGCTAGAGGAACTGCGGGAAACAAACCTGATATTTCTGTTTGTATCGATGACATTTTATGCACTTGCCTAATGAAAAGACTTTGCTTTTCTCCAAAACCATTTTTCTGTGATTTCTCGGTACATGTCATATGAATTCCACAACAGATTGTCCGGATATGACTGGATAAACCTGGAAATATCCGGTTGTGTTTTGGCTAACTCAATCCCCAAAATTGCTGCAGCCTCTGTGTTTGTATTTTCTGGATATTATCGATGGACTTTATTGTTTGAATACTTTTATCAGGGAACATTCAATTTTGTACCGTGGAAACACTAATTGGTTCATCATGGGGACACCAGCTCTACAGATTCCTATTTTCTAGGGAGAACGCTAGAGGAACTGCGGCAAACAAACATGACATTTCTGTTTGTATAGATGACAGTTTATGCATTTGCCTAATGAAAAGACTTTGCTTTTCTCCAAAACCATTTTTACTGTGATTTTCTCGGTACATGTCATATGAATTCCACAACAGATTGTCCGGATATGACTGGATAAAACCGGAAATATCCGGTTTTTGTTTTGGCCAACTCAATCCCAGATATTGCTACAGCCTCTGTGTTTGCGTATTCCTGATATTATCCACGGACTTCATTGTTTTGAATGTTTTTTATCAGGGAACATTTAATTTTGTACCGTGGAATCACTAACTGATTCCACATGGAGACACCAGCTCTACACATTCGTATTTTCTACGGAGAAAGCTAGAGGAACTGCGGCAAACAAACATGATATTTCTGTTTGTATAGATGACATTTTATGCACTTGCCTAACGACAAGACTTTCTTTTTCTCCAAAACCATTTGTACTGTGATTTTCTCGGTCCATTGCATAGGAATTCCACACCACTTTGTCCGGATATGACCGGATGAAATCAGAAATATCCGGTTGTGTTTTGGCTAACTCAATCCGAAATATTGTGAAAGCCTCTGTGTTTGTGTTTTCTGGATATTATCCACGGACTTTATTCTTTTTGTTTTGAATGTTTTTATGAGGGAACATTTAATTTTGTACCGTGGAAACACTAATGGGTTCATCATGGGAACAGCAGCTCTACACATTCGTGTTTTCTTGGGAGAAAGCTAGAGGAACTGCGGCAAACATACAATATTTCTGTTTGTATCGATGACATTTTATACACTTGCCTAACGAAAAGACTTTGCTTTTCTCCAAACGTTTTTTACTGTGATTTTCTCGGTCCATTGCATACGAATACCATACCAGTTTGTCCGGATATGACTGGATGAAACCAGAAATACCCGGTTGTGTTTTGGCTAACTCAATCCCAAATATTGCTACAGCCTCTGTGTTTGTGTTTTCTGGATATTATCATCAGACTTTATTTTTTTTGAATGTTTTTTTATCGGGGAACATTTTATTTTGAGCTTGGATACAGTAATTCGTCCACATGGACACCAGCTGAATATATTCGTATTTTTATGGAAAAGCTAGAGGAACTGCGGCAAACAAACATATTTCTTTTGTATAGATGACATTTTATGCACTTGCCTAATGAAAAGACTTTGCTTTACTCCAAAACCATTTTTACTGTGAATATCTCTGTCCATTGCATACGAATTCCACACCAGTTTACCGGATATGACTGGATGAAACCAGAAATATCCGGTTTTGTTTTGGCTAACTCAATCCCAGATATTGCTACAGCCTCTGTGTTTGTGTATTCCTGATATTATCCACGGACTTTATTGTTTTGAATGTTTTTATCAGGGAACATTTCATTTTGTGCTTGGAATCACTAATTGGTTCCACATGGAGACACCAGCTCTACACATTCGTATTTTCTAGGGAGAAAGCTAGAGGAACTGCGGCAAACAAACATGATATTTCTGTTTCTATCGATGACATTTTATGCATTTGCCTAACGAAAAGACTTTGCTTTTCTCCAAAACCATTTTTACTGTGATTTTCTCAGTCGATCGCATACGAATTCCACACCACTTTGTCCGGATATGACTGGATGAAAACAGAAATATCCGGTTGTGTTTTGTCTATCTCAATCCGAAATATTGTGAAAACCTCTGTGTTTGTGTTTTCTGGATATATTCAAGGGACTTTATTTTTTTGAATGTTTTTTATCAGAGAACATTTTATTTTGAGCTTGACTACAGTATTTGTTCCACATGGAGACACCAGCTGTATATATTCGTATTTTCTAGGGAGGAAGCTAGAGGAACTGCCGCAAACAAACATGATATTTCTGTTTCTATCGATGACATTTTATGCACTTGCCTAACGTAAAGACTTTGCTTTTCTCCAAAAAAATTTTTACTTTGGTTTTCTCTGTCCATTGCATCCGAATTCCAAACCACCTTGTCCTGATATCACTGGATGAAACCAGAAATATCCAGTTGTGTTTTGGCTAACTCAATCCGAAATATTGCTACAGCCTCTGTGTTTGTGTTTTCTGGATATTATCGATGGACTTTATTGTTTTGAATATTTTTATCAGGGAACATTTATTTTTGTACCATAGAAACTTCAATTGGTTCATCGTGGGGACACCAGCTCTACACATTCATATTTTCTAGGGAGAAAGCTAGAGGAACTGCGGTAAACAAACATGATATTTCTGTTGGTCTAGATGACATTTTATGCACTTGCGTAATGAAAAGACTTTGCTATTCTCCAAAACCATTTTTACTGTGATTTTCTCGGTCCATTGCATACGAATTCCACAACAGTTTGTCCGGATAAGACTGGATGAAACCGGAAATATCAGGTTTTGTTTTAGCTAACTCAATCCCAGATATTGCAACAGCCTCTGTGTTTGTTTATTCCTGATATTTTCCACGGACTTTATTGTTTGAATGTATTTATCGGGAAACATTTAATTTTGTGCTTGGAGTCACTACTTGGTTCCACATGGAGATACCAGCTCTACACATTCTTATTTTCTAGTGAGAAAGCTAGAGGAACTGCGACGAACAAACATGATATTTCTGTTTGTATAGATGACATTTTATGCACTTGCCTAATGAATAGACTTTGCTTTTCTCCAAAACCTTTTTTACTGTGATTTTCTCAGCCCAAAGCATAGGAAATCCACACCACTTTTTCCATATATGATAGGATGAAACCAGAAATATCCGGTTGTGTTTTGGCTAACTCAATCCCAAATATTGCTACAGCCTCTGTGTTTGTTTTTTCCGGATATTATCCACCTACTTTATTGTTTTCAATGTTTTTTATCGGGGAATATTTTATGTTGAGCTTGGATAGAGTAATTGGTTCCACATGGAGACACCAGCTCTACATATTCGTATTTTCTAGGGAGAAACTAGAGGATCTGCGGCAAAGGAACCTGATATTTCTGTTTGTATCGATGATGTTTTATGCACCTGCCTAAGGAAAAGACTTTGCTTTTCTCCAAAACCATTTTTAGTCTGATTTTCTCAGCCCATTGCATATGAACTCCACACCAGTTTGTCCGGATATGACTGGATGAAACCAGAAATATCCGGTTTTGTTTTGGCTAACTCAATCCCAGATATTGCTACAGCCTCTGTGTTTGTGTATTCCTGATATAATCCACGGACTTTATTGTTTTGCATGTTTTTTATCAGGGAACATTTAATTTAGTGCTTGGAATCACTACTTGGTTGCACATGGAGACACCAGCTCTACACATTCGTATTTTCTAGGGAGAAAACTAGAGAAACTGCGACAAACAAACATGATATTTCTGTTTGTATCGAAGATATTTTATGCATTTGCCTAAGGAAAAGACTTTGCTTTTCTCCAAAACCATTTGTACTGTGATTTTCTCGGTCCATTGCATACGAATTCCACACCAGTTTGTCCGGATGTGACTGGATGAAACCAGAAATATCCGGTTGTGTTTTGTCTAACTCAATCCGAAATATTGTGAAAGCCTCTGTGTTTGTTTTTTCTGGATATTACTGATGGACTTTATTGTTTTGAATGTTTTTATCAGGGAACATTTCATTTTGTAGCGTTGAAACACTAATTGGTTCATCATGGGGACACCAGCTCTACACATTCGTATATTCTAGGGAGAAAGCTAGAGGAACTGCGGGAAACAAACCTGATATTTCTGTTTGTATCGATGACATTTTATGCACTTGCCTAATGAAAAGACTTTGCTTTTCTCCAAAACCATTTTTCTGTGATTTCTCGGTACATGTCATATGAATTCCACAACAGATTGTCCGGATATGACTGGATAAACCTGGAAATATCCGGTTGTGTTTTGGCTAATTCAATCCCCAAAATTGCTGCAGCCTCTGTGTTTGTATTTTCTGGATATTATCGATGGACTTTATTGTTTGAATACTTTTATCAGGGAACATTCAATTTTGTACCGTGGAAACACTAATTGGTTCATCATGGGGACACCAGCTCTACAGATTCCTATTTTCTAGGGAGAACGCTAGAGGAACTGCGGCAAACAAACATGACATTTCTGTTTGTATAGATGACAGTTTATGCACTTGCCTAATGAAAAGACTTTGCTTTTCTCCAAAACCATTTTTACTGTGATTTTCTCGGTACATGTCATATGAATTCCACAACAGATTGTCCGGATATGACTGGATAAAACCGGAAATATCCGGTTTTTGTTTTGGCCAACTCAATCCCAGATATTGCTACAGCCTCTGTGTTTGCGTATTCCTGATATTATCCACGGACTTCATTGTTTTGAATGTTTTTTATCAGGGAACATTTAATTTTGTACCGTGGAATCACTAACTGATTCCACATGGAGACACCAGCTCTACACATTCGTATTTTCTAGGGAGAAAGCTAGAGGAACTGCGGCAAACAAACATGATATTTCTGTTTGTATAGATGACATTTTATGCACTTGCCTAACGACAAGACTTTCTTTTTCTCCAAAACCATTTGTACTGTGATTTTCTCGGTCCATTGCATAGGAATTCCACACCACTTTGTCCGGATATGACCGGATGAAATCAGAAATATCCGGTTGTGTTTTGGCTAACTCAATCCGAAATATTGTGAAAGCCTCTGTGTTTGTGTTTTCTGGATATTATCCACGGACTTTATTCTTTTTGTTTTGAATGTTTTTATGAGGGAACATTTAATTTTGTACCGTGGAAACACTAATGGGTTCATCATGGGAACAGCAGCTCTACACATTCGTGTTTTCTTGGGAGAAAGCTAGAGGAACTGCGGCAAACATACAATATTTCTGTTTGTATCGATGACATTTTATACACTTGCCTAACGAAAAGACTTTGCTTTTCTCCAATCGTTTTTTACTGTGATTTTCTCGGTCCATTGCATACGAATACCATACCAGTTTGTCCGGATATGACTGGATGAAACCAGAAATACCCGGTTGTGTTTTGGCTAACTCAATCCCAAATATTGCTACAGCCTCTGTGTTTGTGTTTTCTGGATATTATCATCAGACTTTATTTTTTTTGAATGTTTTTTTATCGGGGAACATTTTATTTTGAGCTTGGATACAGTAATTCGTCCACATGGACACCAGCTGAATATATTCGTATTTTTATGGAAAAGCTAGAGGAACTGCGGCAAACAAACATATTTCTTTTGTATAGATGACATTTTATGCACTTGCCTAATGAAAAGACTTTGCTTTACTCCAAAACCATTTTTACTGTGAATATCTCTGTCCATTGCATACGAATTCCACACCAGTTTACCGGATATGACTGGATGAAACCAGAAATATCCGGTTTTGTTTTGGCTAACTCAATCCCAGATATTGCTACAGCCTCTGTGTTTGTGTATTCCTGATATTATCCACGGACTTTATTGTTTTGAATGTTTTTATCAGGGAACATTTCATTTTGTGCTTGGAATCACTAATTGGTTCCACATGGAGACACCAGCTCTACACATTCGTATTTTCTAGGGAGAAAGCTAGAGGAACTGCGGCAAACAAACATGATATTTCTGTTTCTATCGATGACATTTTATGCATTTGCCTAACGAAAAGACTTTGCTTTTCTCCAAAACCATTTTTACTGTGATTTTCTCAGTCGATTGCATACGAATTCCACACCACTTTGTCCGGATATGACTGGATGAAAACAGAAATATCCGGTTGTGTTTTGTCTATCTCAATCCGAAATATTGTGAAAACCTCTGTGTTTGTGTTTTCTGGATATATTCAAGGGACTTTATTTTTTTGAATGTTTTTTATCAGACAACATTTTATTTTGAGCTTGACTACAGTATTTGTTCCACATGGAGACACCAGCTGTATATATTCGTATTTTCTAGGGAGGAAGCTAGAGGAACTGCCGCAAACAAACATGATATTTCTGTTTCTATCGATGACATTTTATGCACTTGCCTAACGTAAAGACTTTGCTTTTCTCCAAAAAAATTTTTACTTTGGTTTTCTCTGTCCATTGCATCCGAATTCCAAACCACCTTGTCCTGATATCACTGGATGAAACCAGAAATATCCAGTTGTGTTTTGGCTAACTCAATCCGAAATATTGCTAGAGCCTCTGTATTTGTGTTTTCTGGATATTATCGATGGACTTTATTGTTTTGAATATTTTTATCAGGGAACATTTATTTTTGTACCATAGAAATTTCAATTGGTTCATCGTGGGGACACCAGCTCTACACATTCATATTTTCTAGGGAGAAAGCTAGAGGAACTGCGGTAAACAAACATGATATTTCTGTTGGTCTAGATGACATTTTATGCACTTGCGTAATGAAAAGACTTTGCTATTCTCCAAAACCATTTTTACTGTGATTTTCTCGGTCCATTGCATACGAATTCCACAACAGTTTGTCCGGATAAGACTGGATGAAACCGGAAATATCAGGTTTTGTTTTAGCTAACTCAATCCCAGATATTGCAACAGCCTCTGTGTTTGTTTATTCCTGATATTTTCCACGGACTTTATTGTTTGAATGTATTTATCGGGAAACATTTAATTTTGTGCTTGGAGTCACTACTTGGTTCCACATGGAGATACCAGCTCTACACATTCTTATTTTCTAGTGAGAAAGCTAGAGGAACTGCGACGAACAAACATGATATTTCTGTTTGTATAGATGACATTTTATGCACTTGCCTAACGAATAGACTTTGCTTTTCTCCAAAACCTTTTTTACTGTGATTTTCTCAGCCCAAAGCATAGGAAATCCACACCACTTTTTCCATATATGATAGGATGAAACCAGAAATATCCGGTTGTGTTTTGGCTAACTCAATCCCAAATATTGCTACAGCCTCTGTGTTTGTGTATTCCTGATATCATCCACGGACTTTATTGTTTTGCATGTTTTTTATCAGGGAACATTTAATTTAGTGCTTGGAATCACTACTTGGTTGCACATGGAGACACCAGCTCTACACATTCGTATTTTCTAGGGAGAAAACTAGAGAAACTGCGACAAACAAACATGATATTTCTGTTTGTATCGAAGATATTTTATGCATTTGCCTAAGGAAAAGACTTTGCTTTTCTCCAAAACCATTTGTACTGTGATTTTCTCGGTCCATTGCATACGAATTCCACACCACTTTGTCCGGATGTGACTGGATGAAACCAGAAATATCCGGTTGTGTTTTGTCTAACTCAATCCAAAATATTGTGAAAGCCTCTGTGTTTGTTTTTTCTGGATATTACTGATGGACTTTATTGTTTTGAATGTTTTTATCAGGGAACATTTCATTTTGTAGCGTTGAAACACTAATTGGTTCATCATGGGGACACCAGCTCTACACATTCGTATATTCTAGGGAGAAAGCTAGAGGAACTGCGGGAAACAAACCTGATATTTCTGTTTGTATCGATGACATTTTATGCACTTGCCTAATGAAAAGACTTTGCTTTTCTCCAAAACCATTTTTCTGTGATTTCTCGGTACATGTCATATGAATTCCACAACAGATTGTCCGGATATGACTGGATAAACCTGGAAATATCCGGTTGTGTTTTGGCTAACTCAATCCCCAAAATTGCTGCAGCCTCTGTGTTTGTATTTTCTGGATATTATCGATGGACTTTATTGTTTGAATACTTTTATCAGGGAACATTCAATTTTGTACCGTGGAAACACTAATTGGTTCATCATGGGGACACCAGCTCTACAGATTCCTATTTTCTAGGGAGAACGCTAGAGGAACTGCGGCAAACAAACATGACATTTCTGTTTGTATAGATGACAGTTTATGCACTTGCCTAATGAAAAGACTTTGCTTTTCTCCAAAACCATTTTTACTGTGATTTTCTCGGTACATGTCATATGAATTCCACAACAGATTGTCCGGATATGACTGGATAAAACCGGAAATATCCGGTTTTTATTTTGGCCAACTCAATCCCAGATATTGCTACAGCCTCTGTGTTTGCGTATTCCTGATATTATCCACGGACTTCATTGTTTTGAATGTTTTTTATCAGGGAACATTTAATTTTGTACCGTGGAATCACTAACTGATTCCACATGGAGACACCAGCTCTACACATTCGTATTTTCTAGGGAGAAAGCTAGAGGAACTGCGGCAAACAAACATGATATTTCTGTTTGTATAGATGACATTTTATGCACTTGCCTAACGACAAGACTTTCTTTTTCTCCAAAACCATTTGTACTGTGATTTTCTCGGTCCATTGCATAGGAATTCCACACCACTTTGTCCGGATATGACCGGATGAAATCAGAAATATCCGGTTGTGTTTTGGCTAACTCAATCCGAAATATTGTGAAAGCCTCTGTGTTTGTGTTTTCTGGATATTATCCACGGACTTTATTCTTTTTGTTTTGAATGTTTTTATCAGGGAACATTTAATTTTGTACCGTGGAAACACTAATGGGTTCATCATGGGAACAGCAGCTCTACACATTCGTGTTTTCTTGGGAGAAAGCTAGAGGAACTGCGGCAAACATACAATATTTCTGTTTGTATCGATGACATTTTATACACTTGCCTAACGAAAAGACTTTGCTTTTCTCCAATCGTTTTTTACTGTGATTTTCTCGGTCCATTGCATACGAATAACATACCAGTTTGTCCGGATATGACTGGATGAAACCAGAAATACCCGGTTGTGTTTTGGCTAACTCAATCCCAAATATTGCTACAGCCTCTGTGTTTGTGTTTTCTGGATATTATCATCAGACTTTATTTTTTTTGAATGTTTTTTTATCGGGGAACATTTTATTTTGAGCTTGGATACAGTAATTCGTCCACATGGACACCAGCTGAATATATTCGTATTTTTATGGAAAAGCTAGAGGAACTGCGGCAAACAAACATATTTCTTTTGTATAGATGACATTTTATGCACTTGCCTAATGAAAAGACTTTGCTTTACTCCAAAACCATTTTTACTGTGAATATCTCTGTCCATTGCATACGAATTCCACACCAGTTTACCGGATATGACTGGATGAAACCAGAAATATCCGGTTTTGTTTTGGCTAACTCAATCCCAGATATTGCTACAGCCTCTGTGTTTGTGTATTCCTGATATTATCCACGGACTTTATTGTTTTGAATGTTTTTATCAGGGAACATTTCATTTTGTGCTTGGAATCACTAATTGGTTCCACATGGAGACACCAGCTCTACACATTCGTATTTTCTAGGGAGAAAGCTAGAGGAACTGCGGCAAACAAACATGATATTTCTGTTTCTATCGATGACATTTTATGCATTTGCCTAACGAAAAGACTTTGCTTTTCTCCAAAACCATTTTTACTGTGATTTTCTCAGTCGATTGCATACGAATTCCACACCACTTTGTCCGGATATGACTGGATGAAAACAGAAATATCCGTTTGTGTTTTGTCTATCTCAATCCGAAATATTGTGAAAACCTCTGTGTTTGTGTTTTCTGGATATATTCAAGGGACTTTATTTTTTTGAATGTTTTTTATCAGAGAACATTTTATTTTGAGCTTGACTACAGTATTTGTTCCACATGGAGACACCAGCTGTATATATTCGTATTTTCTAGGGAGGAAGCTAGAGGAACTGCCGCAAACAAACATGATATTTCTGTTTCTATCGATGACATTTTATGCACTTGCCTAACGTAAAGACTTTGCTTTTCTCCAAAAAAATTTTTACTTTGGTTTTCTCTGTCCATTGCATCCGAATTCCAAACCACCTTGTCCTGATATCACTGGATGAAACCAGAAATATCCAGTTGTGTTTTGGCTAACTCAATCCGAAATATTGCTACAGCCTCTGTGTTTGTGTTTTCTGGATATTATCGATGGACTTTATTGTTTTGAATATTTTTATCAGGGAACATTTATTTTTGTACCATAGAAACTTCAATTGGTTCATCGTGGGGACACCAGCTCTACACATTCATATTTTCTAGGGAGAAAGCTAGAGGAACTGCGGTAAACAAACATGATATTTCTGTTGGTCTAGATGACATTTTATGCACTTGCGTAATGAAAAGACTTTGCTATTCTCCAAAACCATTTGTACTGTGATTTTCTCGGTCCATTGCATACGAATTCCACAACAGTTTGTCCGGATAAGACTGGATGAAACCGGAAATATCAGGTTTTGTTTTAGCTAACTCAATCCCAGATATTGCAACAGCCTCTGTGTTTGTTTATTCCTGATATTTTCCACGGACTTTATTGTTTGAATGTATTTATCGGGAAACATTTAATTTTGTGCTTGGAGTCACTACTTGGTTCCACATGGAGATACCAGCTCTACACATTCTTATTTTCTAGGGAGAAAGCTAGAGGAACTGCGACGAACAAACATGATATTTCTGTTTGTATAGATGACATTTTATGCACTTGCCTAACGAATAGACTTTGCTTTTCTCCAAAACCTTTTTTACTGTGATTTTCTCAGCCCAAAGCATAGGAAATCCACACCACTTTTTCCATATATGATAGGATGAAACCAGAAATATCCGGTTGTGTTTTGGCTAACTCAATCCCAAATATTGCTACAGCCTCTGTGTTTGTTTTTTCCGGATATTATCCACCTACTTTATTGTTTTCAATGTTTTTTATCGGGGAATATTTTATGTTGAGCTTGGATAGAGTAATTGGTTCCACATGGAGACACCAGCTCTACATATTCGTATTTTCTAGGGAGAAACTAGAGGATCTGCGGCAAAGGAACCTGATATTTCTGTTTGTATCGATGATGTTTTATGCACCTGCCTAAGGAAAAGACTTTGCTTTTCTCCAAAACCATTTTTAGTCTGATTTTCTCAGCCCATTGCATATGAACTCCACACCATTTGTCCGGATATGACTGGATGAAACCAGAAATATCCGGTTTTGTTTTGGCTAACTCAATCCCAGATATTGCTACAGCCTCTGTGTTTGTGTATTCCTGATATCATCCACGGACTTTATTGTTTTGCATGTTTTTTATCAGGGAACATTTAATTTAGTGCTTGGAATCACTACTTGGTTGCACATGGAGACACCAGCTCTACACATTCGTATTTTCTAGGGAGAAAACTAGAGAAACTGCAACAAACAAACATGATATTTCTGTTTGTATCGAAGATATTTTATGCATTTGCCTAAGGAAAAGACTTTGCTTTTCTCCAAAACCATTTGTACTGTGATTTTCTCGGTCCATTGCATACGAATTCCACACCACTTTGTCCGGATGTGACTGGATGAAACCAGAAATATCCGGTTGTGTTTTGTCTAACTCAATCCAAAATATTGTGAAAGCCTCTGTGTTTGTTTTTTCTGGATATTACTGATGGACTTTATTGTTTTGAATGTTTTTATCAGGGAACATTTCATTTTGTAGCGTTGAAACACTAATTGGTTCATCATGGGGACACCAGCTCTACACATTCGTATATTCTAGGGAGAAAGCTAGAGGAACTGCGGGAAACAAACCTGATATTTCTGTTTGTATCGATGACATTTTATGCACTTGCCTAATGAAAAGACTTTGCTTTTCTCCAAAACCATTTTTCTGTGATTTCTCGGTACATGTCAAATGAATTCCACAACAGATTGTCCGGATATGACTGGATAAAACTGGAAATATCCGGTTGTGTTTTGGCTAACTCAATCCCCAAAATTGCTGCAGCCTCTGTGTTTGTATTTTCTGGATATTATCGATGGACTTTATTGTTTGAATACTTTTATCAGGGAACATTCAATTTTGTACCGTGGAAACACTAATTGGTTCATCATGGGGACACCAGCTCTACAGATTCCTATTTTCTAGGGAGAACGCTAGAGGAACTGCGGCAAACAAACATGACATTTCTGTTTGTATAGATGACAGTTTATGCATTTGCCTAATGAAAAGACTTTGCTTTTCTCCAAAACCATTTTTACTGTGATTTTCTCAGTCGATTGCATACGAATTCCACACCACTTTGTCCGGATATGACTGGATGAAAACAGTAATACCCGGTTGTGTTTTGTCTATCTCAATCCGAAATATTGTGAAAACCTCTGTGTTTGTGTTTTCTGGATATATTCAAGGGACTTTATTTTTTGAATGTTTTTTATCAGAGAACATTTTATTTTGAGCTTGACTACAGTATTTGTTCCACATGGAGACACCAGCTGTATATATTCGTATTTTCTAGGGAGGAAGCTAGAGGAACTGCCGCAAACAAACATGATATTTCTGTTTCTATCGATGACATTTTATGCACTTGCCTAACGTAAAGACTTTGCTTTTCTCCAAAAAAATTTTTACTTTGGTTTTCTCTGTCCATTGCATCCGAATTCCAAACCACCTTGTCCTGATATCACTGGATGAAACCAGAAATATCCAGTTGTGTTTTGGCTAACTCAATCCGAAATATTGCTACAGCCTCTGTGTTTGTGTTTTCTGGATATTATCGATGGACTTTATTGTTTTGAATATTTTTATCAGGGAACATTTATTTTTGTACCATAGAAACTTCAATTGGTTCATCGTGGGGACACCAGCTCTACACATTCATATTTTCTAGGGAGAAAGCTAGAGGAACTGCGGTAAACAAACATGATATTTCTGTTGGTCTAGATGACATTTTATGCACTTGCGTAATGAAAAGACTTTGCTATTCTCCAAAACCATTTGTACTGTGATTTTCTCGGTCCATTGCATACGAATTCCACAACAGTTTGTCCGGATAAGACTGGATGAAACCGGAAATATCAGGTTTTGTTTTAGCTAACTCAATCCCAGATATTGCAACAGCCTCTGTGTTTGTTTATTCCTGATATTTTCCACGGACTTTATTGTTTGAATGTATTTATCGGGAAACATTTAATTTTGTGCTTGGAGTCACTACTTGGTTCCACATGGAGATACCAGCTCTACACATTCTTATTTTCTAGGGAGAAAGCTAGAGGAACTGCGACGAACAAACATGATATTTCTGTTTGTATAGATGACATTTTATGCACTTGCCTAACGAATAGACTTTGCTTTTCTCCAAAACCTTTTTTACTGTGATTTTCTCAGCCCAAAGCATAGGAAATCCACACCACTTTTTCCATATATGATAGGATGAAACCAGAAATATCCGGTTGTGTTTTGGCTAACTCAATCCCAAATATTGCTACAGCCTCTGTGTTTGTTTTTTCCGGATATTATCCACCTACTTTATTGTTTTCAATGTTTTTTATCGGGGAATATTTTATGTTGAGCTTGGATAGAGTAATTGGTTCCACATGGAGACACCAGCTCTACATATTCGTATTTTCTAGGGAGAAACTAGAGGATCTGCGGCAAAGGAACCTGATATTTCTGTTTGTATCGATGATGTTTTATGCACCTGCCTAAGGAAAAGACTTTGCTTTTCTCCAAAACCATTTTTAGTCTGATTTTCTCAGCCCATTGCATATGAACTCCACACCAGTTTGTCCGGATATGACTGGATGAAACCAGAAATATCCGGTTTTGTTTTGGCTAACTCAATCCCAGATATTGCTACAGCCTCTGTGTTTGTGTATTCCTGATATCATCCACGGACTTTATTGTTTTGCATGTTTTTTTATCAGGGAACATTTAATTTAGTGCTTGGAATCACTACTTGGTTGCACATGGAGACACCAGCTCTACACATTCGTATTTTCTAGGGAGAAAACTAGAGAAACTGCGACAAACAAACATGATATTTCTGTTTGTATCGAAGATATTTTATGCATTTGCCTAAGGAAAAGACTTTGCTTTTCTCCAAAACCATTTGTACTGTGATTTTCTCGGTCCATTGCATACGAATTCCACACCACTTTGTCCGGATGTGACTGGATGAAACCAGAAATATCCGGTTGTGTTTTGTCTAACTCAATCCGAAATATTGTGAAAGCCTCTGTGTTTGTTTTTTCTGGATATTACTGATGGACTTTATTGTTTTGAATGTTTTTATCAGGGAACATTTCATTTTGTAGCGTTGAAACACTAATTGGTTCATCATGGGGACACCAGCTCTACACATTCGTATATTCTAGGGAGAAAGCTAGAGGAACTGCGGGAAACAAACCTGATATTTCTGTTTGTATCGATGACATTTTATGCACTTGCCTAATGAAAAGACTTTGCTTTTCTCCAAAACCATTTTTCTGTGATTTCTCGGTACATGTCATATGAATTCCACAACAGATTGTCCGGATATGACTGGATAAACCTGGAAATATCCGGTTGTGTTTTGGCTAACTCAATCCCCAAAATTGCTGCAGCCTCTGTGTTTGTATTTTCTGGATATTATCGATGGACTTTATTGTTTGAATACTTTTATCAGGGAACATTCAATTTTGTACCGTGGAAACACTAATTGGTTCATCATGGGGACACCAGCTCTACAGATTCCTATTTTCTAGGGAGAACGCTAGAGGAACTGCGGCAAACAAACATGACATTTCTGTTTGTATAGATGACAGTTTATGCATTTGCCTAATGAAAAGACTTTGCTTTTCTCCAAAACCATTTTTACTGTGATTTTCTCAGTCGATTGCATACGAATTCCACACCACTTTGTCCGGATATGACTGGATGAAAACAGAAATACCCGGTTGTGTTTTGTCTATCTCAATCCGAAATATTGTGAAAACCTCTGTGTTTGTGTTTTCTGGATATATTCAAGGGGCTTTATTTTTTTGAATGTTTTTTATCAGAGAACATTTTATTTTGAGCTTGACTACAGTATTTGTTCCACATGGAGACACCAGCTGTATATATTCGTATTTTCTAGGGAGGAAGCTAGAGGAACTGCCGCAAACAAACATGATATTTCTGTTTCTATCGATGACATTTTATGCACTTGCCTAACGTAAAGACTTTGCTTTTCTCCAAAAAAATTTTTACTTTGGTTTTCTCTGTCCATTGCATCCGAATTCCAAACCACCTTGTCCTGATATCACTGGATGAAACCAGAAATATCCAGTTGTGTTTTGGCTAACTCAATCCGAAATATTGCTACAGCCTCTGTATTTGTGTTTTCTGGATATTATCGATGGACTTTATTGTTTTGAATATTTTTATCAGGGAACATTTATTTTTGTACCATAGAAATTTCAATTGGTTCATCGTGGGGACACCAGCTCTACACATTCATATTTTCTAGGGAGAAAGCTAGAGGAACTGCGGTAAACAAACATGATATTTCTGTTGGTCTAGATGACATTTTATGCACTTGCGTAATGAAAAGACTTTGCTATTCTCCAAAACCATTTTTACTGTGATTTTCTCGGTCCATTGCATACGAATTCCACAACAGTTTGTCCGGATAAGACTGGATGAAACCGGAAATATCAGGTTTTGTTTTAGCTAACTCAATCCCAGATATTGCAACAGCCTCTGTGTTTGTTTATTCCTGATATTTTCCACGGACTTTATTGTTTGAATGTATTTATCGGGAAACATTTAATTTTGTGCTTGGAGTCACTACTTGGTTCCACATGGAGATACCAGCTCTACACATTCTTATTTTCTAGTGAGAAAGCTAGAGGAACTGCGACGAACAAACATGATATTTCTGTTTGTATAGATGACATTTTATGCACTTGCCTAACGAATAGACTTTGCTTTTCTCCAAAACCTTTTTTACTGTGATTTTCTCAGCCCAAAGCATAGGAAATCCACACCACTTTTATCATATATGATAGGATGAAACCAGAAATATCCGGTTGTGTTTTGGCTAACTCAATCCCAAATATTGCTACAGCCTCTGTGTTTGTTTTTACCGGATATTATCCACCTACTTTATTGTTTTCAATGTTTTTTATCGGGGAATATTTTATGTTGAGCTTGGATAGAGTAATTGGTTCCACATGGAGACACCAGCTCTACATATTCGTATTTTCTAGGGAGAAACTAGAGGATCTGCGGCAAAGGAACCTGATATTTCTGTTTGTATCGATGATGTTTTATGCACCTGCCTAAGGAAAAGACTTTGCTTTTCTCCAAAACCATTTTTAGTCTGATTTTCTCAGCCCATTGCATATGAACTCCACACCAGTTTGTCCGGATATGACTGGATGAAACCAGAAATATCCGGTTTTGTTTTGGCTAACTCAATCCCAGATATTGCTACAGCCTCTGTGTTTGTGTATTCCTGATATCATCCCCGGACTTTATTGTTTTGCATGTTTTTTATCAGGGAACATTTAATTTAGTGCTTGGAATCACTACTTGGTTGCACATGGAGACACCAGCTCTACACATTCGTATTTTCTAGGGAGAAAACTAGAGAAACTGCAACAAACAAACATGATATTTCTGTTTGTATCGAAGATATTTTATGCATTTGCCTAAGGAAAAGACTTTGCTTTTCTCCAAAACCATTTGTACTGTGATTTTCTCGGTCCATTGCATACGAATTCCACACCACTTTGTCCGGATGTGACTGGATGAAACCAGAAATATCCGGTTGTGTTTTGTCTAACTCAATCCGAAATATTGTGAAAGCCTCTGTGTTTGTTTGTTCTGGATATTACTGATGGACTTTATTGTTTTGAATGTTTTTATCAGGGAACATTTCATTTTGTAGCGTTGAAACACTAATTGGTTCATCATGGGGACACCAGCTCTACACATTCGTATATTCTAGGGAGAAAGCTAGAGGAACTGCGGGAAACAAACCTGATATTTCTGTTTGTATCGATGACATTTTATGCACTTGCCTAATGAAAAGACTTTGCTTTTCTCCAAAACCATTTTTCTGTGATTTCTCGGTACATGTCATATGAATTCCACAACAGATTGTCCGGATATGACTGGATAAACCTGGACATATCCGGTTGTGTTTTGGCTAACTCAATCCCCAAAATTGCTGCAGCCTCTGTGTTTGTATTTTCTGGATATTATCGATGGACTTTATTGTTTGAATACTTTTATCAGGGAACATTCAATTTTGTACCGTGGAAACACTAATTGGTTCATCATGGGGACACCAGCTCTACAGATTCCTATTTTCTAGGGAGAACGCTAGAGGAACTGCGGCAAACAAACATGACATTTCTGTTTGTATAGATGACAGTTTATGCACTTGCCTAATGAAAAGACTTTGCTTTTCTCCAAAACCATTTTTACTGTGATTTTCTCGGTACATGTCATATGAATTCCACAACAGATTGTCCGGATATGACTGGATAAAACCGGAAATATCCGGTTTTTGTTTTGGCCAACTCAATCCCAGATATTGCTACAGCCTCTGTGTTTGCGTATACCTGATATTATCCACGGACTTCATTGTTTTGAATGTTTTTTATCAGGGAACATTTAATTTTGTACCGTGGAATCACTAACTGATTCCACATGGAGACACCAGCTCTACACATTCGTATTTTCTAGGGAGAAAGCTAGAGGAACTGGGGCAAACAAACATGATATTTCTGTTTGTATAGATGACATTTTATGCACTTGCCTAACGACAAGACTTTCTTTTTCTCCAAAACCATTTGTACTGTGATTTTCTCGGTCCATTGCATAGGAATTCCACACCACTTTGTCCGGATATGACCGGATGAAATCAGAAATATCCGGTTGTGTTTTGGCTAACTCAATCCGAAATATTGTGAAAGCCTCTGTGTTTGTGTTTTCTGGATATTATCCACGGACTTTATTCTTTTTGTTTTGAATGTTTTTATCAGGGAACATTTAATTTTGTACCGTGGAAACACTAATGGGTTCATCATGGGAACAGCAGCTCTACACATTCGTGTTTTCTTGGGAGAAAGCTAGAGGAACTGCGGCAAACATACAATATTTCTGTTTGTATCGATGACATTTTATACACTTGCCTAACGAAAAGACTTTGCTTTTCTCCAATCGTTTTTTACTGTGATTTTCTCGGTCCATTGCATACGAATACCATACCAGTTTGTCCGGATATGACTGGATGAAACCAGAAATACCCGGTTGTGTTTTGGCTAACTCAATCCCAAATATTGCTACAGCCTCTGTGTTTGTGTTTTCTGGATATTATCATCAGACTTTATTTTTTTTGAATGTTTTTTTATCGGGGAACATTTTATTTTGAGCTTGGATACAGTAATTCGTCCACATGGACACCAGCTGAATATATTCGTATTTTTATGGAAAAGCTAGAGGAACTGCGGCAAACAAACATATTTCTTTTGTATAGATGACATTTTATGCACTTGCCTAATGAAAAGACTTTGGTTTACTCCAAAACCATTTTTACTGTGAATATCTCTGTCCATTGCATACGAATTCCACACCAGTTTACCGGATATGACTGGATGAAACCAGAAATATCCGGTTTTGTTTTGGCTAACTCATCCCAGATATTGCTACAGCCTCTGTGTTTGTGTATTCCTGATATTATCCACGGACTTTATTGTTTTGAATGTTTTTATCAGGGAACATTTCATTTTGTGCTTGGAATCACTAATTGGTTCCACATGGAGACACCAGCTCTACACATTCGTATTTTCTAGGGAGAAAGCTAGAGGAACTGTGGCAAACAAACATGATATTTCTGTTTCTATCGATGACATTTTATGCATTTGCCTAACGAAAAGACTTTGCTTTTCTCCAAAACCATTTTTACTGTGATTTTCTCAGTCGATTGCATACGAATTCCACACCACTTTGTCCGGATATGACTGGATGAAAACAGAAATATCCGGTTGTGTTTTGTCTATCTCAATCCGAAATATTGTGAAAACCTCTGTGTTTGTGTTTTCTGGATATATTCAAGGGACTTTATTTTTTTGAATGTTTTTGATCAGAGAACATTTTATTTTGAGCTTGACTACAGTATTTGTTCCACATGGAGACACCAGCTGTATATATTCGTATTTTCTAGGGAGGAAGCTAGAGGAACTGCCGCAAACAAACATGATATTTCTGTTTCTATCGATGACATTTTATGCACTTGCCTAACGTAAAGACTTTGCTTTTCTCCAAAAAAATTTTTACTTTGGTTTTCTCTGTCCATTGCATCCGAATTCCAAACCACCTTGTCCTGATATCACTGGATGAAACCAGAAATATCCAGTTGTGTTTTGGCTAACTCAATCCGAAATATTGCTACAGCCTCTGTGTTTGTGTTTTCTGGATATTATCGATGGACTTTATTGTTTTGAATATTTTTATCAGGGAACATTTATTTTTGTACCATAGAAACTTCAATTGGTTCATCGTGGGGACACCAGCTCTACACATTCCTATTTTCTAGGGAGAAAGCTAGAGGAACTGCGGTAAACAAACATGATATTTCTGTTGGTCTAGATGACATTTTATGCACTTGCGTAATGAAAAGACTTTGCTATTCTCCAAAACCATTTTTACTGTGATTTTCTCGGTCCATTGCATACGAATTCCACAACAGTTTGTCCGGATAAGACTGGATGAAACCGGAAATATCAGGTTTTGTTTTAGCTAACTCAATCCCAGATATTGCAACAGCCTCTGTGTTTGTTTATTCCTGATATTTTCCACGGACTTTATTGTTTGAATGTATTTATCGGGAAACATTTAATTTTGTGCTTGGAGTCACTACTTGGTTCCACATGGAGATACCAGCTCTACACATTCTTATTTTCTAGGGAGAAAGCTAGAGGAACTGCGACGAACAAACATGATATTTCTGTTTGTATAGATGACATTTTATGCACTTGCCTAACGAATAGACTTTGCTTTTCTCCAAAACCTTTTTTACTGTGATTTTCTCAGCCCAAAGCATAGGAAATCCACACCACTTTTTCCATATATGATAGGATGAAACCAGAAATATCCGGTTGTGTTTTGGCTAACTCAATCCCAAATATTGCTACAGCCTCTGTGTTTGATTTTTCCGGATATTATCCACCTACTTTATTGTTTTCAATGTTTTTTATCGGGGAATATTTTATGTTGAGCTTGGATAGAGTAATTGGTTCCACATGGAGACACCAGCTCTACATATTCGTATTTTCTAGGGAGAAACTAGAGGATCTGCGGCAAAGGAACCTGATATTTCTGTTTGTATCGATGATGTTTTATGCACCTGCCTAAGGAAAAGACTTTGCTTTTCTCCAAAACCATTTTTAGTCTGATTTTCTCAGCCCATTGCATATGAACTCCACACCAGTTTGTCCGGATATGACTGGATGAAACCAGAAATATCCGGTTTTGTTTTGGCTAACTCAATCCCAGATATTGCTACAGCCTCTGTGTTTGTGTATTCCTGATATCATCCACGGACTTTATTGTTTTGCATGTTTTTTATCAGGGAACATTTAATTTAGTGCTTGGAATCACTACTTGGTTGCACATGGAGACACCAGCTCTACACATTCGTATTTTCTAGGGAGAAAACTAGAGAAACTGCGACAAACAAACATGATATTTCTGTTTGTATCGAAGATATTTTATGCATTTGCCTAAGGAAAAGACTTTGCTTTTCTCCAAAACCATTTGTACTGTGATTTTCTCGGTCCATTGCATACGAATTCCACACCACTTTGTCCGGATGTGACTGGATGAAACCAGAAATATCCGGTTGTGTTTTGTCTAACTCAATCCGAAATATTGTGAAAGCCTCTGTGTTTGTTTTTTCTGGATATTACTGATGGACTTTATTGTTTTGAATGTTTTTATCAGGGAACATTTCATTTTGTAGCGTTGAAACACTAATTGGTTCATCATGGGGACACCAGCTCTACACATTCGTATATTCTAGGGAGAAAGCTAGAGGAACTGCGGGAAACAAACCTGATATTTCTGTTTGTATCGATGACATTTTATGCACTTGCCTAATGAAAAGACTTTGCTTTTCTCCAAAACCATTTTTCTGTGATTTCTCGGTACATGTCATATGAATTCCACAACAGATTGTCCGGATATGACTGGATAAACCTGGAAATATCCGGTTGTGTTTTGGCTAACTCAATCCCCAAAATTGCTGCAGCCTCTGTGTTTGTATTTTCTGGATATTATCGATGGACTTTATTTTTTGAATACTTTTATCAGGGAACATTCAATTTTGTACCGTGGAAACACTAATTGGTTCATCATGGGGACACCAGCTCTACAGATTCCTATTTTCTAGGGAGAACGCTAGAGGAACTGCGGCAAACAAACATGACATTTCTGTTTGTATAGATGACAGTTTATGCACTTGCCTAATGAAAAGACTTTGCTTTTCTCCAAAACCATTTTTACTGTGATTTTCTCGGTACATGTCATATGAATTCCACAACAGATTGTCCGGATATGACTGGATAAAACCGGAAATATCCGGTTTTTGTTTTGGCCAACTCAATCCCAGATATTGCTACAGCCTCTGTGTTTGCGTATTCCTGATATTATCCACGGACTTCATTGTTTTGAATGTTTTTTATCAGGGAACATTTAATTTTGTACCGTGGAATCACTAACTGATTCCACATGGAGACACCAGCTCTACACATTCGTATTTTCTAGGGAGAAAGCTAGAGGAACTGGGGCAAACAAACATGATATTTCTGTTTGTATAGATGACATTTTATGCACTTGCCTAACGACAAGACTTTCTTTTTCTCCAAAACCATTTGTACTGTGATTTTCTCGGTCCATTGCATAGGAATTCCACACCACTTTGTCCGGATATGACCGGATGAAATCAGAAATATCCGGTTGTGTTTTGGCTAACTCAATCCGAAATATTGTGAAAGCCTCTGTGTTTGTGTTTTCTGGATATTATCCACGGACTTTATTCTTTTTGCTTTGAATGTTTTTATCAGGGAACATTTAATTTTGTACCGTGGAAACACTAATGGGTTCATCATGGGAACAGCAGCTCTACACATTCGTGTTTTCTTGGGAGAAAGCTAGAGGAACTGCGGCAAACATACAATATTTCTGTTTGTATCGATGACATTTTATACACTTGCCTAACGAAAAGACTTTGCTTTTCTCCAATCGTTTTTTACTGTGATTTTCTCGGTCCATTGCATACGAATACCATACCAGTTTGTCCGGATATGACTGGATGAAACCAGAAATACCCGGTTGTGTTTTGGCTAACTCAATCCCAAATATTGCTACAGCCTCTGTGTTTGTGTTTTCTGGATATTATCATCAGACTTTATTTTTTTGAATGTTTTTTTATCGGGGAACATTTTATTTTGAGCTTGGATACAGTAATTCGTCCACATGGACACCAGCTGAATATATTCGTATTTTTATGGAAAAGCTAGAGGAACTGCGGCAAACAAACATATTTCTTTTGTATAGATGACATTTTATGCACTTGCCTAATGAAAAGACTTTGCTTTACTCCAAAACCATTTTTACTGTGAATATCTCTGTCCATTGCATACGAATTCCACACCAGTTTACCGGATATGACTGGATGAAACCAGAAATATCCGGTTTTGTTTTGGCTAACTCAATCCCAGATATTGCTACAGCCTCTGTGTTTGTGTATTCCTGATATTATCCACGGACTTTATTGTTTTGAATGTTTTTATCAGGGAACATTTCATTTTGTGCTTGGAATCACTAATTGGTTCCACATGGAGACACCAGCTCTACACATTCGTATTTTCTAGGGAGAAAGCTAGAGGAACTGTGGCAAACAAACATGATATTTCTGTTTCTATCGATGACATTTTATGCATTTGCCTAACGAAAAGACTTTGCTTTTCTCCAAAACCATTTTTACTGTGATTTTCTCAGTCGATTGCATACGAATTCCACACCACTTTGTCCGGATATGACTGGATGAAAACAGAAATATCCGGTTGTGTTTTGTCTATCTCAATCCGAAATATTGTGAAAACCTCTGTGTTTGTGTTTTCTGGATATATTCAAGGGACTTTATTTTTTGAATGTTTTTTATCAGAGAACATTTTATTTTGAGCTTGACTACAGTATTTGTTCCACATGGAGACACCAGCTGTATATATTCGTATTTTCTAGGGAGGAAGCTAGAGGAACTGCCGCAAACAAACATGATATTTCTGTTTCTATCGATGACATTTTATGCACTTGCCTAACGTAAAGACTTTGCTTTTCTCCAAAAAAATTTTTACTTTGGTTTTCTCTGTCCATTGCATCCGAATTCCAAACCACCTTGTCCTGATATCACTGGATGAAACCAGAAATATCCAGTTGTGTTTTGGCTAACTCAATCCGAAATATTGCTACAGCCTCTGTGTTTGTGTTTTCTGGATATTATCGATGGACTTTATTGTTTTGAATATTTTTATCAGGGAACATTTATTTTTGTACCATAGAAACTTCAATTGGTTCATCGTGGGGACACCAGCTCTACACATTCCTATTTTCTAGGGAGAAAGCTAGAGGAACTGCGGTAAACAAACATGATATTTCTGTTGGTCTAGATGACATTTTATGCACTTGCGTAATGAAAAGACTTTGCTATTCTCCAAAACCATTTTTACTGTGATTTTCTCGGTCCATTGCATACGAATTCCACAACAGTTTGTCCGGATAAGACTGGATGAAACCGGAAATATCAGGTTTTGTTTTAGCTAACTCAATCCCAGATATTGCAACAGCCTCTGTGTTTGTTTATTCCTGATATTTTCCACGGACTTTATTGTTTGAATGTATTTATCGGGAAACATTTAATTTTGTGCTTGGAGTCACTACTTGGTTCCACATGGAGATACCAGCTCTACACATTCTTATTTTCTAGGGAGAAAGCTAGAGGAACTGCGACGAACAAACATGATATTTCTGTTTGTATAGATGACATTTTATGCACTTGCCTAACGAATAGACTTTGCTTTTCTCCAAAACCTTTTTTACTGTGATTTTCTCAGCCCAAAGCATAGGAAATCCACACCACTTTTTCTATATATGATAGGATGTAACCAGAAATATCCGGTTGTGTTTTGGCTAACTCAATCCCAAATATTGCTACAGCCTCTGTGTTTGTTTTTGCCGGATATTATCCACCTACTTTATTGTTTTCAATGTTTTTTATCGGGGAATATTTTATGTTGAGCTTGGATAGAGTAATTGGTTCCACATGGAGACACCAGCTCTACATATTCGTATTTTCTAGGGAGAAACTAGAGGATCTGCGGCAAAGGAACCTGATATTTCTGTTTGTATCGATGATGTTTTATGCACCTGCCTAAGGAAAAGACTTTGCTTTTCTCCAAAACCATTTTTAGTCTGATTTTCTCAGCCCATTGCATATGAACTCCACACCAGTTTGTCCGGATATGACTGGATGAAACCAGAAATATCCGGTTTTGTTTTGGCTAACTCAATCCCAGATATTGCTACAGCCTCTGTGTTTGTGTATTCCTGATATAATCCACGGACTTTATTGTTTTGCATGTTTTTTATCAGGGAACATTTAATTTAGTGCTTGGAATCACTACTTGGTTGCACATGGAGACACCAGCTCTACACATTCGTATTTTCTAGGGAGAAAACTAGAGAAACTGCGACAAACAAACATGATATTTCTGTTTGTATCGAAGATATTTTATGCATTTGCCTAAGGAAAAGACTTTGCTTTTCTCCAAAACCATTTGTACTGTGATTTTCTCGGTCCATTGCATACGAATTCCACACCAGTTTGTCCGGATGTGACTGGATGAAACCAGAAATATCCGGTTGTGTTTTGTCTAACTCAATCCGAAATATTGTGAAAGCCTCTGTGTTTGTTTTTTCTGGATATTACTGATGGACTTTATTGTTTTGAATGTTTTTATCAGGGAACATTTCATTTTGTAGCGTTGAAACACTAATTGGTTCATCATGGGGACACCAGCTCTACACATTCGTATATTCTAGGGAGAAAGCTAGAGGAACTGCGGGAAACAAACCTGATATTTCTGTTTGTATCGATGACATTTTATGCACTTGCCTAATGAAAAGACTTTGCTTTTCTCCAAAACCATTTTTCTGTGATTTCTCGGTACATGTCATATGAATTCCACAACAGATTGTCCGGATATGACTGGATAAACCTGGAAATATCCGGTTGTGTTTTGGCTAACTCAATCCCCAAAATTGCTGCAGCCTCTGTGTTTGTATTTTCTGGATATTATCGATGGACTTTATTGTTTGAATACTTTTATCAGGGAACATTCAATTTTGTACCGTGGAAACACTAATTGGTTCATCATGGGGACACCAGCTCTACAGATTCCTATTTTCTAGGGAGAACGCTAGAGGAACTGCGGCAAACAAACATGACATTTCTGTTTGTATAGATGACAGTTTATGCACTTGCCTAATGAAAAGACTTTGCTTTTCTCCAAAACCATTTTTACTGTGATTTTCTCGGTACATGTCATATGAATTCCACAACAGATTGTCCGGATATGACTGGATAAAACCGGACATATCCGGTTCTTGTTTTGGCCAACTCAATCCCAGATATTGCTACAGCCTCTGTGTTTGTGTATTCCTGATATTATACATGGACTTCATTGTTTTGAATGTTTTTTATCAGGGAACATTTAATTTTGTACCGTGGAATCACTAACTGATTCCACATGGAGACACCAGCTCTACACATTCGTATTTTCTAGGGAGAAAGCTAGAGGAACTGCGGCAAACAAACATGATATTTCTGTTTGTATAGATGACATTTTATGCACTTGCCTAACGACAAGACTTTCTTTTTCTCCAAAACCATTTGTACTGTGATTTTCTCGGTCCATTGCATAGGAATTCCACACCACTTTGTCCGGATATGACCGGATGAAATCAGAAATATCCGGTTGTGTTTTGGCTAACTCAATCCGAAATATTGTGAAAGCCTCTGTGTTTGTGTTTTCTGGATATTATCCACGGACTTTATTCTTTTTGTTTTGAATGTTTTTATGAGGGAACATTTAATTTTGTACCGTGGAAACACTAATGGGTTCATCATGGGAACAGCAGCTCTACACATTCGTATTTTCTTGGGAGAAAGCTAGAGGAACTGCGGCAAACATACAATATTTCTGTTTGTATCGATGACATTTTATACACTTGCCTAACGAAAAGACTTTGCTTTTCTCCAAACGTTTTTTACTGTGATTTTCTCGGTCCATTGCATACGAATACCATACCAGTTTGTCCGGATATGACTGGATGAAACCAGAAATACCCGGTTGTGTTTTGGCTAACTCAATCCCAAATATTGCTACAGCCTCTGTGTTTGTGTTTTCTGGATATTATCATCAGACTTTATTTTTTTTGAATGTTTTTTTATCGGGGAACATTTTATTTTGAGCTTGGATACAGTAATTCGTCCACATGGACACCAGCTGAATATATTCGTATTTTTATGGAAAAGCTAGAGGAACTGCGGCAAACAAACATATTTCTTTAGTATAGATGACATTTTATGCACTTGCCTAATGAAAAGACTTTGCTTTACTCCAAAACCATTTTTACTGTGAATATCTCTGTCCATTGCATTCGAATTCCACACCAGTTTACCGGATATGACTGGATGAAACAAGAAATATCCGGTTTTGTTTTGGCTAACTCAATCCCAGATATTGCTGCAGCCTCTGTGTTTGTGTATTCCTGATATTATCCACGGACTTTATTGTTTTGAATGTTTTTATCAGGGAACATTTCATTTTATGCTTGGAATCACTAATTGGTTCCACATGGAGACACCAGCTCTACACATTCGTATTTTCTAGGGAGAAAGCTAGAGGAACTGCGGCAAACAAACATGATATTTCTGTTTCTATCGATGACATTTTATGCATTTGCCTAACGAAAAGACTTTGCTTTTCTCCAAAACCATTTTTACTGTGATTTTCTCGGTCAACTGCATACGAATTCCGCAGCAGTTTTTCCGGATATGACTGGATAACACCGGAAATATCCAGTATCTTTTGGGTAACTCAATCAAAGATATTGCAATATCCTTTGTGTTTTTGTATTCCAGATATAATCCACGGACTTTATTGTTTTGAATGTTTTTTATCAGGGAACATTTAATTTTTGGTTGGAATCACTAATTGGTTCCACATGGAGACACCAGCTCTACACATTCATATTTTCTAGGGAGAAAGCTAGAGGAACTGCGGCAAATAAACATGATATTTCTGTTTGTATCGATGATATTTTATGCACTTGCATAAGGAAAAGACCTTGCTTTTCTCCAAAACCATTTTTAGTCTGATTTTCTCAGCCCATTGCATACGAACTCCACACCAGTATGTCCGGATATGACTGGAAGAAACCAGTCATATCCGGTTGTGTTTTGGCTAACTCAATCTGAAATATTGTGAAAGCCTCTGTGTTTGTTTATTCCTGATATTATCCACGGACTTTATTGTTTTGAATGTTTTTTTATCAGGGAACATTTAATTTTGTGCTTGGAATCACTACTTGGTTGCACATGGAGACACCAGCTCTACACATTCGTATTTTCTAGGGAGAAAACTAGAGAAACTGCGACAAACAAACATGATATTTCTGTTTGTATCAAAGATATTTTATGCATTTGCCTAAGGAAAAGACTTTGCTTTTCTCCAAAACCATTTGTACTGTGATTTTCTCGGTCCATTGCATACGAATTCCACACCACTTTGTCCGGATGTGACTGGATGAAACCAGAAATATCCGGTTGTGTTTTGTCTAACTCAATCCGAAATATTGTGAAAGACACACTGTTTGTGTTTTTTGGATATTATCAATGGACTTTATTGTTTTGAATGTTTTTATCAAGGATCATTTAATTTTGTACCATTGAAACACTAATTGGTTTATCATGGGGACACCAGCTCTACACATTCGTATTTTCTAGGGAGAAAACTAGAGGAACTGCGGCAAACAAACATGACATTTCTGTTTGTATAGATGACATTTTATGCACTTGCCTAGCGAAAAGACTTTGCTTTTCTGCAAAACCATTTTTACTGTGATTTTCTCGGTCCATTGCATCTGAATTCTACACCAGTTTGTCCGGATATGAGTGGATGAATACAGAAATATCCGGTTGTGTTTTGACTAACTCAATCCGAAATATTGTGAAAGCCTCTGTGTTTGTGTTTTCTGGATATTATCCACGGACTTTATTGTTTTGAATGTTTTTATCAGGGAGCATTTAATTTTGTACTGTAGAAACACTAATTCATTCCTCATGGGAACACCAGCTCTACACATTCGTATTTTCTACGGGGAAAGCTAGAGGAACTGCGGCAAACAAACATGATATTCCTGTTTCTATAGATGACATTTTATGCACTTGCCTAACGAAAAGATTTTGCTTTTCTCCAAAACCATTTTTACTGTGATTTCCTCAGTTGATTGCAAACGAATTCCATACCAGTTTGTCCAGATATGACTAGATGAAACTGGAAATATCCGGTTGTGTTTTGGCTAACTCAATCCCAGATATTGCAACAGCCTCTGTGTTTGTTTATTCCTGATATTTTCCACGGACTTTATTGTTTGAATGTATTTATCGGGAAACATTTAATTTTGTGCTTGGAGTCACTACTTGGTTCCACATGGAGATACCAGCTCTACACATTCTTATGTTCTAGTGAGAAAGCTAGAGGAACTGCGACGAACAAACATGATATTTCTGTTTGTATAGATGACATTTTATGCACTTGCCTAACGAATAGACTTGCTTTTCTCCAAAACCTTTTTTACTGTGATTTTCTCAGCCCAAAGCATAGGAAATCCACACCACTTTTTCCATATATGATAGGATGAAACCAGAAATATCCGGTTGTGTTTTGGCTAACTCAATCCCAAATATTGCTACAGCCTCTGTGTTTGTTTTTTCCAGATATTATCCACCTACTTTATTGTTTTCAATGTTTTTTATCGGGGAATATTTTATGTTGAGCTTGGATAGAATAATTGGTTCCACATGGAGACACCAGCTCTACATATTCGTATTTTCTAGGGAGAAACTAGAGGATCTGCGGCAAAGAAACCTGATATTTCTGTTTGTATCGATGATGTTTTATGCACTTGCCTAAGGAAAAGACTTTGCTTTTCTCCAAAACCATTTTTAGTCTGATTTTCTCAGCCCATTGCATATGAACGCCACACCAGTTTGTCCGGATATGACTGGATGAAACCAGAAATATCCGGTTTTGTTTTGGCTAACTCAATCCCAGATATTGCTACAGCCTCTGTGTTTGTGTATTCCTGATATAATCCACGGACTTTATTGTTTTGCATGTTTTTTATCAGGGAACATTTAATTTAGTGCTTGGAATCACTACTTGGTTGCACATGGAGACACCAGCTCTACACATTCGTATTTTCTAGGGAGAAAACTAGAGAAACTGCGACAAACAAACATGATATTTCTGTTTGTATCGAAGATATTTTATGCATTTGCCTAAGGAAAAGACTTTGCTTTTCTCCAAAACCATTTGTACTGTGATTTTCTCGGTCCATTGCATACGAATTCCACACCAGTTTGTCCGGATGTGACTGGATGAAACCAGAAATATCCGGTTGTGTTTTGTCTAACTCAATCCGATATATTGTGAAAGCCTCTGTGTTTGTTTTTTCTGGATATTACTGATGGAGTTTATTGTTTTGAATGTTTTTATCAGGGAACATTTCATTTTGTAGCGTTGAAACACTAATTGGTTCATCATGGGGACACCAGCTCTACAAATTCGTATATTCTAGGGAGAAAGCTAGAGGAACTGCGGGAAACAAACCTGATGTTTCTGTTTGTATCGATGACATTTTATGCACTTGCCTAATGAAAAGACTTTGCTTTTCTCCAAAACCATTTTTCTGTGATTTCTCGGTACATGTCATATGAATTCCACAACAGATTGTCCGGATATGACTGGATAAAACTGGAAATATCCGGTTGTGTTTTGGCTAACTCAATCCCCAAAATTGCTGCAGCCTCTGTGTTTGTATTTTCTGGATATTATCGATGGACTTTATTTTTTGAATACTTTTATCAGGGAACATGCAATTTTGTACCGTGGAAACACTAATTGGTTCATCATGGGGACACCAGCTCTACAGATTCCTATTTTCTAGGGAGAACGCTAGAGGAACTGCGGCAAACAAACATGACATTTCTGTTTGTATAGATGACAGTTTATGCACTTGCCTAATGAAAAGACTTTGCTTTTCTCCAAAACCATTTTTACTGTGATTTTCTCGGTACATGTCATATGAATTCCACAACAGATTGTCCGGATATGACTGGATAAAACCAGAAATATCCGGTTTTTGTTTTGGCCAACTCAATCCCAGATATTGCTACAGCCTCTGTGTTTGTGTATTCCTGATATTATACATGGACTTCATTGTTTTGAATGTTTTTTATCAGGGAACATTTAATTTTGTACCGTGGAATCACTAACTGATTCCACATGGAGACACCAGCTCTACACATTCGTATTTTCTAGGGAGAAAGCTAGAGGAACTGCGGCAAACAAACATGATATTTCTGTTTGTATAGATGACATTTTATGCACTTGCCTAACGACAAGACTTTCTTTTTCTCCAAAACCATTTGTACTGTGATTTTCTCGGTCCATTGCATAGGAATTCCACACCACTTTGTCCGGATATGACCGGATGAAATCAGAAATATCCGGTTGTGTTTTGGCTAACTCAATCCGAAATATTGTGAAAGCCTCTGTGTTTGTGTTTTCTGGATATTATCCATGGACTTTATTCTTTTTGTTTTGAATGTTTTTATGAGGGAACATTTAATTTTGTACTGTGGAAACACTATTGGGTTCATCATGGGAACAGCACTCTACACATTCGTATTTTCTTGGGAGAAAGCTAGAGGAACTGCGGCAAACATACAATATTTCTGTTTGTATCGATGACATTTTATACACTTGCCTAACGAAAAGACTTTGCTTTTCTCCAAACGTTTTTTACTGTGATTTTCTCGGTCCATTGCATACGAATACCATACCAGTTTGTCCGGATATGACTGGATGAAACCAGAAATACCCGGTTGTGTTTTGGCTAACTCAATCCCAAATATTGCTACAGCCTCTGTGTTTGTGTTTTCTGGATATTATCATCAGACTTTATTTTTTTGAATGTTTTTTTATCGGGGAACATTTTATTTTGAGCTTGGATACAGTAATTCGTCCACATGGACACCAGCTGAATATATTCGTATTTTTATGGAAAAGCTAGAGGAACTGCGGCAAACAAACATATTTCTTTTGTATAGATGACATTTTATGCACTTGCCTAATGAAAAGACTTTGCTTTACTCCAAAACCATTTTTACTGTGAATATCTCTGTCCATTGCATACGAATTCCACACCAGTTTACGGGATATGACTGGATGAAACCAGAATATTCCGGTTTTGTTTTGGCTAACTCAATCCCAGATATTGCTACAGCCTCTGTGTTTGTGTATTCCTGATATTATCCACGGACTTTATTGTTTTGAATGTTTTTATCAGGGAACTTTTCATTTTGTGCTTGGAATCACTAATTGGTTCCACATGGAGACACCAGCTCTACACATTCGTATTTTCTAGGGAGAAAGCTAGAGGAACTGCGGCAAACAAACATGATATTTCTGTTTGTATAGATGACATTTTATGCATTTGTCTAGCAAAAGACTTTGCTTTTCTGCAAAAGCCTTTTTTACTATGAATTTTTTGCTTCATTGCATACGAATTCCACACCACTTTGCCAGGATATGACTGGATGACACCAGAAATATCCGGTTGTGTTTTGGCTAACTCACTCCGAAATATTGTGAAAGCCTCTGTGTTTGTGTATTCCTGATATAATCCACGGACTTTATTGTTTTGAATGTTTTTATCAAGGAACATAAAATTTTGCACCGTTGAAACACTAACTGGTTCATCATGGAGACACCATCTCTACATATCCGTATTTTCTAGGGAGAAAGCTACAGGAACTGTGGCAAACAAACATGATATTTCTGTTTGTATAGATGACATTTTATGCACTTGCCTAACGAAAAGACTGCTTTTCTCCAAAACCATTTTTACTTTGATTTTCTCGGTCCATTGCATCCGAATTCCAAACGACTTTTTCCAGATATTACTGGATGAAACCATAAATATCCGGTTGTGTTTTGGCTAACTCAATCTGAAATATTCTGAAAGCCTCTGTGGTTGTGTTTTCTGGATATTATCCACAGACTTTATTGTTTTGAATGTTTTTATCAGGGAGCATTTAATTTTGTACTGTAGAAACACTAATTCATTCATCATGGGAACACCAGCTCTACACATTTGTATTTTCTAGGGAGAAAGCTAGAGGAACTGCGGCAAACAAACATGATATTTCTGTTTGTATCGATGACATTTTATGCACATGCCAAACGAAAACACTTTGCTTTTCTCTAAAACCATTTTTACTCAGATTTTCTCAGCCCATTGCTTACGAATTCCAAAGAACTTTGTCGGGATATGACTGGATGAAACCACAAATATCCGGTTGTGTTTTGGCTAACTCAATCCAAAATATTTTGAAAGCCTCTATGTTTGTGTTTTCTGGATATTATCCACGGACTTTATTGTTTTGAATGTTTTTATCAGGGAACATTTAATTTGTGCTTGGAATCACTAAGTGGTTCCAAATGGAGACACCAGCTCTACACATTCATATTTTCTAGGGAGAAAGCTAGAGGAACTGCGGGAAACAAACCTGATATTTCTGTTTGTATCGATGACATTTTATGCACTTGCCTACTGAAATGACTTTGCTATTCTCCAAAACCATTCTTACTGTTATTTTCTCTGTGTATTGCATACGAATTCCACACCAGTTTGTCCAGATATGACTGGATGAAACGGGAAATATCCTATTTTGTTTTGGCTAACTCAATCCCAGATTTTGCTACAGCCTCTGTGTTTCTGTATTCCTGATATTATCCACAGACTTTACTGTTTTGAATGTTTTTATCAGGGAACATTTAATTTGTGCTTGGAATCACTAAGTGGTTCCAAATGGAGACACCAGCTCTACACATTCGTATTTTCTAGAGAAAAAGCTAGAGGAAATGTGGCAAACAAACATGATATTTCTGTTTCTATCGATGACATTTTATGCACATGCCTAACGAAAAGACTTTGCTTTTCTCCAAAACCATTTTTACTCTGATTTTCTCAGCCCATTGCATACGAATTCTACACCACTTTGTCCGGATATGACTGGATGAAACCAGAAATATCCGGTTGTGTTTTGGCTAACTCAATCTGAAATATTGTGAAAGCCTCTGTGTTTGTGTTTTCTGGATATTATCCACGGACTTTATAGTTTTGAAAGTTTTTATCAGGGAACATTTAATTTTGTACCGTTGAAACACTAATTGGTTCCACATGGAGACACCAGCTCTACACTTTCGTATTTTCTAGGGAGAAAGCTAGAGGAACTGCGGCAAACATACATGATATTTCTGTATGTATAGATGACATTTTATGCACTCCCCTAACGAAAAGACTTTGCTTTTCTCCAAAACCATTTTTACTGTGATTTTCTCGGTCAACTGCATACGAATTCCGCAGCAGTTTGTCCGGATATGACTGGATAACACCGGAAATATCCAGTATCCTTTGGGTAACTCAATCAAAGATATTGCAATATCCTTTGTGTTTTTGTATTCCAGATATGATCCACGGACTTTATTGTTTTGAATGTTTTTATCAGGGAACATTTAATTTTTGGTTGGAATCACTAATTGGTTCCACATGGAGACACCAGCTCTACACATTCATATTTTCTAGGGAGAAAGCTAGAGGAACTGCGGCAAACAAACATGATATTTCTGTTTGTATCGATGATATTTTATGCACTTGCATAAGGAAAAGGCCTTGCTTTTCTCCAAAACCATTTTTAGTCTGATTTTCTCAGCCCATTGCATACGAACTCCACACCAGTATGTCTGGATATGACTGGAAGAAACCAGTCATATCCGGTTGTGTTTTGGCTAACTCAATCTGAAATATTGTGAAAGCCTCTGTGTTTGTTTATTCCTGATATTATCCACGGACTTTATTGTTTTGAATGTTTTTTATCAGGGAGCATTTAATTTAGTGCTTGGAATCACTACTTGGTTGCACATGGAGACACCAGCTCTACACATTCGTATTTTCTAGGGAGAAAACTAGAGAAACTGCGACAAACAAACATGATATTTCTGTTTGTATCAAAGATATTTTATGCATTTGCCTAACGAAAAGACTTTGCTTTTCTCCAAAACCATTTGTACTGTGATTTTCTTGGTCCATTGCATACGGATTCCACACCACTTTGTCCGGATGTGACTGGATGAAACCAGAAATATCCGGTTGTGTTTTGTCTAACTCAATCCGAAATATTGTGAAAGACACACTGTTTGTGTTTTTTGGATATTATCAATGGACTTTATTGTTTTGAATGTTTTTATCAAGGATCATTTAATTTTGTACCATTGAAACACTAATTGGTTCATCATGGGGACACCAGCTCTACACATTCGTATTTTCTAGGGAGAAAACTAGAGGAACTGCGGCAAACAAACATGACATTTCTGTTTGTATAGATGACATTTTATGCACTTGCCTAGCGAAAAGACTTTGCTTTTCTGCAAAACCATTTTTACTGTGATTTTCTCGGTCCATTGCATCTGAATTCTACACCAGTTTGTCCGGATATGAGTGGATGGATACAGAAATATCCGGTTGTGTTTTGACTAACTCAATCCGAAATATTGTGAAAGCCTCTGTGTTTGTGTTTTCTGGATATTATCCACGGACTTTATTGTTTTGAATGTTTTTATCAGGGAGCATTTAATTTTGTACTGTAGAAACACTAATTCATTCCTCTTGGGAACACCAGCTCTACACATTCGTATTTTCTACGGAGAAAGCTAGAGGAACTGCGGCAAACAAACATGATATTCCTGTTTCTATAGATGACATTTTATGCACTTGCCTAACGAAAAGATTTTGCTTTTCTCCAAAACCATTTTTACTGTGATTTCCTCAGTTGATTGCAAACGAATTCCACACCAGTTTGTCCAGATATGACTAGATGAAACTGGAAATATCCGGTTGTGTTTTGGCTAACTCAATCCCACATATTGCTACAGCCTCTGTGTTTGTGTTTACTGGATATTATCAATGGACTTTATTGTTTCTAATGTTTTTTATCAGGTAACATTTTATTTTGAGCTTGGATACAGTAATTGGTTCCACATGGAGACACCCCAGCTCTACACATTCGTATTTTCTAGGGAGAAAGCTAGAGGAACTGCGGCAAACATACATGATATTTCTGTATGTATAGATGACATTTTTTGCACTACCCTAACGAAAATACTCTGCTTTTCTCAAAAACCATTTTTATTGTGATTTTCTCGGTCAACTGCATACGAATTCCACACCAGTTTTTCTGGATATGACTGGATGACAACGGAAATATTCGGTTTTGTTTTGACTAACTCAATCAAAGATATTGCAACATACTTTGTGTTTGTGTATTCCTGATATAATCCACGGACTTTATTGATTTGAATGTTTTTTATCAGGGAACATTGAATTTTTGTTTGGAATCACTAATTGGTTCCACATGGTGACACCAGCTCTAGGTATTCGTAATTTCTAGGGAGAAAGCTAGATGAACAGAGGCAAACAAACCTGATATTTCTCGTTGAGTCGATGACATTTTATGCACTTGCCTAACGAAAAGATTTTGCTTTTCTTCAAAACCATTTTTACTGTCATTTTCTCGGTCCATTGCATACGAATTCCACACCCGTTTGTCCGGATATGACAGGATGAAACCAGAAATATCCGGTTGTGTTTTGGCTTACTCAATCCCACATATTGCTACAGCCTCTGGGTTTGTTTATTCCTGATATTATCCACGGACTTCATTGTTTTGAATGTTTTTTTTCAGGTAACATTTTATTTTGAATGTGGAAACACTAATTGGTTCCACATGGAGAGATCAGCTTTACACATTCATATTTTCTATTGAGAAGGTTAGAGGAACTGTGGTAAACAAACATGATATTTCTGTTTGTATCGATGACATTTTATGCACTTGCCTAACGAAAAGACTTTGCTTTTCTCCAAAACCATTTTTACTGTGATTTTCTTGGTCCATTGCATCCGAATTCCACACCAGTTTGTCCGGACATGACTGGATGAAACCAGAAATCACTGGATTTTTTTTGGCTAACTCAATCCCAAATATTGCTACAGCCTCTGTGTTTGTATTTTCTGGATATTATTCACAGACTTTATTTTTGGGAATGTTTTTTATCGGGGAACATTTTATTTTGAGTTTGGATACAGCAGCTAGTTCCACAGGGAGACACCAGCTCTACGTATTCGTATTTTCTGGGGAGAAAGCTAGAGGAACTGCAGCAAACAAACATGATATTTCTGTTTGTATAGATGACATTTTATGCACTTGCCTAATGTAAAGACTTTGCTTTTCTCCATCACCATTTTTACTGTGATTTCCTCAACCCATTTCATACCAATTCCACACCAGTTTGTCCGGATATGACTGGATGAAACCAGAAATATCCGGTTATGTTTTGGCTAACTCAATCCGAAATATTGCTACAGCCTCTGTGTTTGTGTTTTCTGGATATTATCGACGGACTTTACTGTTTCGAATGTTTTTATCAGGGAACATTTAATTTTGTACCGTTGCAACACTAATTGGTTCATCATGGGGACACCAGCTCTACACATTCCTATTTTATTGGGAGAAAGCTAGAGGAACTGCGGCAAACAAACATGATATTTCTGTTTGTATAGATGACATTTTATGCACTTGTCTAGCAAAAGACTTTGCTTTTCTGCAAAAGCCTTTTTTACTATGAATTTTTTGCTTCATTGCATACGAATTCCACACCACTTTGCCAGGATATGACTGGATGACACCAGAAATATCCGGTTGTGTTTTGGCTAACTCACTCCGAAATATTGTGAAAGCCTCTGTGTTTGTGTATTCCTGATATAATCCACGGACTTTATTGTTTTGAATGTTTTTATCAAGGAACATAAAATTTTGCACCGTTGAAACACTAACTGGTTCATCATGGGGACACCATCTCAACATATCCGTATTTTCTAGGGAGAAAGCTACAGGAACTGTGGCAAACAAACATGATATTTCTGTTTGTATAGATGACATTTTATGCACTTGCCTAACGAAAAGACTGCTTTTCTCCAAAACCATTTTTACTTTGATTTTCTCGGTCCATTGCATCCGAATTCCAAACGACTTTTTCCAGATATTACTGGATGAAACCATAAATATCCGGTTGTGTTTTGGCTAACTCAATCTGAAATATTCTGAAAGCCTCTGTGGTTGTGTTTTCTGGATATTATCCACAGACTTTATTGTTTTGAATGTTTTTATCAGGGAGCATTTAATTTTGTACTGTAGAAACACTAATTCATTCATCATGGGAACACCAGCTCTACACATTTGTATTTTCTAGGGAGAAAGCTAGAGGAACTGCGGCAAACAAACATGATATTTCTGTTTGTATCGATGACATTTTATGCACATGCCAAACGAAAACACTTTGCTTTTCTCTAAAACCATTTTTACTCAGATTTTCTCAGCCCATTGCTTACGAATTCCAAAGAACTTTGTCGGGATATGACTGGATGAAACCACAAATATCCGGTTGTGTTTTGGCTAACTCAATCCAAAATATTTTGAAAGCCTCTATGTTTGTGTTTTCTGGATATTATCCACGGACTTTATTGTTTTGAATGTTTTTATCAGGGAACATTTAATTTGTGCTTGGAATCACTAAGTGGTTCCAAATGGAGACACCAGCTCTACACATTCATATTTTCTAGGGAGAAAGCTAGAGGAACTGCGGGAAACAAACCTGATATTTCTGTTTGTATCGATGACATTTTATGCACTTGCCTACTGAAATGACTTTGCTATTCTCCAAAACCATTCTTACTGTTATTTTCTCTGTGTATTGCATACGAATTCCACACCAGTTTGTCCAGATATGACTGGATGAAACGGGAAATATCCTATTTTGTTTTGGCTAACTCAATCCCAGATTTTGCTACAGCCTCTGTGTTTCTGTATTCCTGATATTATCCACAGACTTTACTGTTTTGAATGTTTTTATCAGGGAACATTTAATTTGTGCTTGGAATCACTAAGTGGTTCCAAATGGAGACACCAGCTCTACACATTCGTATTTTCTAGAGAAAAAGCTAGAGGAAATGTGGCAAACAAACATGATATTTCTGTTTCTATCGATGACATTTTATGCACATGCCTAACGAAAAGACTTTGCTTTTCTCCAAAACCATTTTTACTCTGATTTTCTCAGCCCATTGCATACGAATTCTACACCACTTTGTCCGGATATGACTGGATGAAACCAGAAATATCCGGTTGTGTTTTGGCTAACTCAATCTGAAATATTGTGAAAGCCTCTGTGTTTGTGTTTTCTGGATATTATCCACGGACTTTATAGTTTTGAAAGTTTTTATCAGGGAACATTTAATTTTGTACCGTTGAAACACTAATTGGTTCCACATGGAGACACCAGCTCTACACTTTCGTATTTTCTAGGGAGAAAGCTAGAGGAACTGCGGCAAACATACATGATATTTCTGTATGTATAGATGACATTTTATGCACTCCCCTAACGAAAAGACTTTGCTTTTCTCCAAAACCATTTTTACTGTGATTTTCTCGGTCAACTGCATACGAATTCCGCAGCAGTTTGTCCGGATATGACTGGATAACACCGGAAATATCCAGTATCCTTTGGGTAACTCAATCAAAGATATTGCAATATCCTTTGTGTTTTTGTATTCCAGATATGATCCACGGACTTTATTGTTTTGAATGTTTTTATCAGGGAACATTTAATTTTTGGTTGGAATCACTAATTGGTTCCACATGGAGACACCAGCTCTACACATTCATATTTTCTAGGGAGAAAGCTAGAGGAACTGCGGCAAACAAACATGATATTTCTGTTTGTATCGATGATATTTTATGCACTTGCATAAGGAAAAGGCCTTGCTTTTCTCCAAAACCATTTTTAGTCTGATTTTCTCAGCCCATTGCATACGAACTCCACACCAGTATGTCTGGATATGACTGGAAGAAACCAGTCATATCCGGTTGTGTTTTGGCTAACTCAAGCTGAAATATTGTGAAAGCCTCTGTGTTTGTTTATTCCTGATATTATCCACGGACTTTATTGTTTTGAATGTTTTTTATCAGGGAGCATTTAATTTAGTGCTTGGAATCACTACTTGGTTGCACATGGAGACACCAGCTCTACACATTCGTATTTTCTAGGGAGAAAACTAGAGAAACTGCGACAAACAAACATGATATTTCTGTTTGTATCAAAGATATTTTATGCATTTGCCTAACGAAAAGACTTTGCTTTTCTCCAAAACCATTTGTACTGTGATTTTCTTGGTCCATTGCATACGGATTCCACACCACTTTGTCCGGATGTGACTGGATGAAACCAGAAATATCCGGTTGTGTTTTGTCTAACTCAATCCGAAATATTGTGAAAGACACACTGTTTGTGTTTTTTGGATATTATCAATGGACTTTATTGTTTTGAATGTTTTTATCAAGGATCATTTAATTTTGTACCATTGAAACACTAATTGGTTCATCATGGGGACACCAGCTCTACACATTCGTATTTTCTAGGGAGAAAACTAGAGGAACTGCGGCAAACAAACATGACATTTCTGTTTGTATAGATGACATTTTATGCACTTGCCTAGCGAAAAGACTTTGCTTTTCTGCAAAACCATTTTTACTGTGATTTTCTCGGTCCATTGCATCTGAATTCTACACCAGTTTGTCCGGATATGAGTGGATGGATACAGAAATATCCGGTTGTGTTTTGACTAACTCAATCCGAAATATTGTGAAAGCCTCTGTGTTTGTGTTTTCTGGATATTATCCACGGACTTTATTGTTTTGAATGTTTTTATCAGGGAGCATTTAATTTTGTACTGTAGAAACACTAATTCATTCCTCATGGGAACACCAGCTCTACACATTCGTATTTTCTACGGAGAAAGCTAGAGGAACTGCGGCAAACAAACATGATATTCCTGTTTCTATAGATGACATTTTATGCACTTGCCTAACGAAAAGATTTTGCTTTTCTCCAAAACCATTTTTACTGTGATTTCCTCAGTTGATTGCAAACGAATTCCGCACCAGTTTGTCCAGATATGACTAGATGAAACTGGAAATATCCGGTTGTGTTTTGGCTAACTCAATCCCACATATTGCTACAGCCTCTGTGTTTGTGTTTACTGGATATTATCAATGGACTTTATTGTTTCTAATGTTTTTTATCAGGTAACATTTTATTTTGAGCTTGGATACAGTAATTGGTTCCACATGGAGACACCCCAGCTCTACACATTCGTATTTTCTAGGGAGAAAGCTAGAGGAACTGCGGCAAACATACATGATATTTCTGTATGTATAGATGACATTTTTTGCACTACCCTAACGAAAATACTCTGCTTTTCTCAAAAACCATTTTTATTGTGATTTTCTCGGTCAACTGCATACGAATTCCACACCAGTTTTTCTGGATATGACTGGATGACAACGGAAATATTCGGTTTTGTTTTGACTAACTCAATCAAAGATATTGCAACATACTTTGTGTTTGTGTATTCCTGATATAATCCACGGACTTTATTGATTTGAATGTTTTTTATCAGGGAACATTGAATTTTTGTTTGGAATCACTAATTGGTTCCACATGGTGACACCAGCTCTAGGTATTCGTAATTTCTAGGGAGAAAGCTAGATGAACAGAGGCAAACAAACCTGATATTTCTCGTTGAGTCGATGACATTTTATGCACTTGCCTAACGAAAAGATTTTGCTTTTCTTCAAAACCATTTTTACTGTCATTTTCTCGGTCCATTGCATACGAATTCCACACCCGTTTGTCCGGATATGACAGGATGAAACCAGAAATATCCGGTTGTGTTTTGGCTTACTCAATCCCACATATTGCTACAGCCTCTGGGTTTGTTTATTCCTGATATTATCCACGGACTTCATTGTTTTGAATGTTTTTTTTTCAGGTAACATTTTATTTTGAATGTGGAAACACTAATTGGTTCCACATGGAGAGATCAGCTTTACACATTCATATTTTCTATTGAGAAGGTTAGAGGAACTGTGGTAAACAAACATGATATTTCTGTTTGTATCGATGACATTTTATGCACTTGCCTAACGAAAAGACTTTGCTTTTCTCCAAAACCATTTTTACTGTGATTTTCTTGGTCCATTGCATCCGAATTCCACACCAGTTTGTCCGGACATGACTGGATGAAACCAGAAATCACTGGATTTTTTTTGGCTAACTCAATCCCAAATATTGCTACAGCCTCTGTGTTTGTATTTTCTGGATATTATTCACAGACTTTATTTTTGGGAATGTTTTTTATCGGGGAACATTTTATTTTGAGTTTGGATACAGCAGCTAGTTCCACAGGGAGACACCAGCTCTACGTATTCGTATTTTCTGGGGAGAAAGCTAGAGGAACTGCAGCAAACAAACATGATATTTCTGTTTGTATAGATGACATTTTATGCACTTGCCTAATGTAAAGACTTTGCTTTTCTCCATCACCATTTTTACTGTGATTTCCTCAACCCATTTCATACCAATTCCACACCAGTTTGTCCGGATATGACTGGATGAAACCAGAAATATCCGGTTATGTTTTGGCTAACTCAATCCGAAATATTGCTACAGCCTCTGTGTTTGTGTTTTCTGGATATTATCGACGGACTTTACTGTTTCGAATGTTTTTATCAGGGAACATTTAATTTTGTACCGTTGCAACACTAATTGGTTCATCATGGGGACACCAGCTCTACACATTCCTATTTTATTGGGAGAAAGCTAGAGGAACTGCGGCAAACAAACATGATATTTCTGTTTGTATAGATGACATTTTATGCACTTGTCTAGCAAAAGACTTTGCTTTTCTGCAAAAGCCTTTTTTACTATGAATTTTTTGCTTCATTGCATACGAATTCCACACCACTTTGCCAGGATATGACTGGATGACACCAGAAATATCCGGTTGTGTTTTGGCTAACTCACTCCGAAATATTGTGAAAGCCTCTGTGTTTGTGTATTCCTGATATAATCCACGGACTTTATTGTTTTGAATGTTTTTATCAAGGAACATAAAATTTTGCACCGTTGAAACACTAACTGGTTCATCATGGAGACACCATCTCAACATATCCGTATTTTCTAGGGAGAAAGCTACAGGAACTGTGGCAAACAAACATGATATTTCTGTTTGTATAGATGACATTTTATGCACTTGCCTAACGAAAAGACTGCTTTTCTCCAAAACCATTTTTACTTTGATTTTCTCGGTCCATTGCATCCGAATTCCAAACGACTTTTTCCAGATATTACTGGATGAAACCATAAATATCCGGTTGTGTTTTGGCTAACTCAATCTGAAATATTCTGAAAGCCTCTGTGGTTGTGTTTTCTGGATATTATCCACAGACTTTATTGTTTTGAATGTTTTTATCAGGGAGCATTTAATTTTGTACTGTAGAAACACTAATTCATTCATCATGGGAACACCAGCTCTACACATTTGTATTTTCTAGGGAGAAAGCTAGAGGAACTGCGGCAAACAAACATGATATTTCTGTTTGTATCGATGACATTTTATGCACATGCCAAACGAAAACACTTTGCTTTTCTCTAAAACCATTTTTACTCAGATTTTCTCAGCCCATTGCTTACGAATTCCAAAGAACTTTGTCGGGATATGACTGGATGAAACCACAAATATCCGGTTGTGTTTTGGCTAACTCAATCCAAAATATTTTGAAAGCCTCTATGTTTGTGTTTTCTGGATATTATCCACGGACTTTATTGTTTTGAATGTTTTTATCAGGGAACATTTAATTTGTGCTTGGAATCACTAAGTGGTTCCAAATGGAGACACCAGCTCTACACATTCATATTTTCTAGGGAGAAAGCTAGAGGAACTGCGGGAAACAAACCTGATATTTCTGTTTGTATCGATGACATTTTATGCACTTGCCTACTGAAATGACTTTGCTATTCTCCAAAACCATTCTTACTGTTATTTTCTCTGTGTATTGCATACGAATTCCACACCAGTTTGTCCAGATATGACTGGATGAAATGGGAAATATCCTATTTCATTTTGGCTAACTCAATCCCAGATTTTGCTACAGCCTCTGTGTTTCTGTATTCCTGATATTATCCACAGACTTTACTGTTTTGAATGTTTTTATCAGGGAACATTTAATTTGTGCTTGGAATCACTAAGTGGTTCCAAATGGAGACACCAGCTCTACACATTCGTATTTTCTAGAGAAAAAGCTAGAGGAAATGTGGCAAACAAACATGATATTTCTGTTTCTATCGATGACATTTTATGCACATGCCTAACGAAAAGACTTTGCTTTTCTCCAAAACCATTTTTACTCTGATTTTCTCAGCCCATTGCATACGAATTCTACACCACTTTGTCCGGATATGACTGGATGAAACCAGAAATATCCGGTTGTGTTTTGGCTAACTCAATCTGAAATATTGTGAAAGCCTCTGTGTTTGTGTTTTCTGGATATTATCCACGGACTTTATAGTTTTGAAAGTTTTTATCAGGGAACATTTAATTTTGTACCGTTGAAACACTAATTGGTTCCACATGGAGACACCAGCTCTACACTTTCGTATTTTCTAGGGAGAAAGCTAGAGGAACTGCGGCAAACATACATGATATTTCTGTATGTATAGATGACATTTTATGCACTCCCCTAACGAAAAGACTTTGCTTTTCTCCAAAACCATTTTTACTGTGATTTTCTCGGTCAACTGCATACGAATTCCGCAGCAGTTTGTCCGGATATGACTGGATAACACCGGAAATATCCAGTATCCTTTGGGTAACTCAATCAAAGATATTGCAATATCCTTTGTGTTTTTGTATTCCAGATATGATCCACGGACTTTATTGTTTTGAATGTTTTTATCAGGGAACATTTAATTTTTGGTTGGAATCACTAATTGGTTCCACATGGAGACACCAGCTCTACACATTCATATTTTCTAGGGAGAAAGCTAGAGGAACTGCGGCAAACAAACATGATATTTCTGTTTGTATCGATGATATTTTATGCACTTGCATAAGGAAAAGGCCTTGCTTTTCTCCAAAACCATTTTTAGTCTGATTTTCTCAGCCCATTGCATACGAACTCCACACCAGTATGTCTGGATATGACTGGAAGAAACCAGTCATATCCGGTTGTGATTTGGCTAACTCAATCTGAAATATTGTGAAAGCCTCTGTGTTTGTTTATTCCTGATATTATCCACGGACTTTATTGTTTTGAATGTTTTTTATCAGGGAGCATTTAATTTAGTGCTTGGAATCACTACTTGGTTGCACATGGAGACACCAGCTCTACACATTCGTATTTTCTAGGGAGAAAACTAGAGAAACTGCGACAAACAAACATGATATTTCTGTTTGTATCAAAGATATTTTATGCATTTGCCTAACGAAAAGACTTTGCTTTTCTCCAAAACCATTTGTACTGTGATTTTCTTGGTCCATTGCATACGGATTCCACACCACTTTGTCCGGATGTGACTGGATGAAACCAGAAATATCCGGTTGTGTTTTGTCTAACTCAATCCGAAATATTGTGAAAGACACACTGTTTGTGTTTTTTGGATATTATCAATGGACTTTATTGTTTTGAATGTTTTTATCAAGGATCATTTAATTTTGTACCATTGAAACACTAATTGGTTCATCATGGGGACACCAGCTCTACACATTCGTATTTTCTAGGGAGAAAACTAGAGGAACTGCGGCAAACAAACATGACATTTCTGTTTGTATAGATGACATTTTATGCACTTGCCTAGGGAAAAGACATTGCTTTTCTCCAAAACCATTTTTACTGTGATTTTCTCGGTCCATTGCATCTGAATTCTACACCAGTTTGTCCGGATATGAGTGGATGGATACAGAAATATCCGGTTGTGTTTTGACTAACTCAATCCGAAATATTGTGAAAGCCTCTGTGTTTGTGTTTTCTGGATATTATCCACGGACTTTATTGTTTTGAATGTTTTTATCAGTTAGCATTTAATTTTGTACTGTAGAAACACTAATTCATTCCTCATGGGAACACCAGCTCTACACATTCGTATTTTCTACGGAGAAAGCTAGAGGAACTGCGGCAAACAAACATGATATTCCTGTTTCTATAGATGACATTTTATGCACTTGCCTAACGAAAAGATTTTGCTTTTCTCCAAAACCATTTTTACTGTGATTTCCTCAGTTGATTGCAAACGAATTCCACACCAGTTTGTCCAGATATGACTAGATGAAACTGGAAATATCCGGTTGTGTTTTGGCTAACTCAATCCCACATATTGCTACAGCCTCTGTGTTTGTGTTTACTGGATATTATCAATGGACTTTATTGTTTCTAATGTTTTTTATCAGGTAACATTTTATTTTGAGCTTGGATACAGTAATTGGTTCCACATGGAGACACCCCAGCTCTACACATTCGTATTTTCTAGGGAGAAAGCTAGAGGAACTGCGGCAAACATACATGATATTTCTGTATGTATAGATGACATTTTTTGCACTACCCTAACGAAAATACTCTGCTTTTCTCAAAAACCATTTTTATTGTGATTTTCTCGGTCAACTGCATACGAATTCCACACCAGTTTTTCTGGATATGACTGGATGACAACGGAAATATTCGGTTTTGTTTTGACTAACTCAATCAAAGATATTGCAACATACTTTGTGTTTGTGTATTCCTGATATAATCCACGGACTTTATTGATTTGAATGTTTTTTATCAGGGAACATTGAATTTTTGTTTGGAATCACTAATTGGTTCCACATGGTGACACCAGCTCTAGGTATTCGTAATTTCTAGGGAGAAAGCTAGATGAACAGAGGCAAACAAACCTGATATTTCTCGTTGAGTCGATGACATTTTATGCACTTGCCTAACGAAAAGATTTTGCTTTTCTTCAAAACCATTTTTACTGTCATTTTCTCGGTCCATTGCATACGAATTCCACACCCGTTTGTCCGGATATGACAGGATGAAACCAGAAATATCCGGTTGTGTTTTGGCTTACTCAATCCCACATATTGCTACAGCCTCTGGGTTTGTTTATTCCTGATATTATCCACGGACTTCATTGTTTTGAATGTTTTTTTTTCAGGTAACATTTTATTTTGAATGTGGAAACACTAATTGGTTCCACATGGAGAGATCAGCTTTACACATTCATATTTTCTATTGAGAAGGTTAGAGGAACTGTGGTAAACAAACATGATATTTCTGTTTGTATCGATGACATTTTATGCACTTGCCTAACGAAAAGACTTTGCTTTTCTCCAAAACCATTTTTACTGTGATTTTCTTGGTCCATTGCATCCGAATTCCACACCAGTTTGTCCGGACATGACTGGATGAAACCAGAAATCACTGGATTTTTTTTGGCTAACTCAATCCCAAATATTGCTACAGCCTCTGTGTTTGTATTTTCTGGATATTATTCACAGACTTTATTTTTGGGAATGTTTTTTATCGGGGAACATTTTATTTTGAGTTTGGATACAGCAGCTAGTTCCACAGGGAGACACCAGCTCTACGTATTCGTATTTTCTGGGGAGAAAGCTAGAGGAACTGCAGCAAACAAACATGATATTTCTGTTTGTATAGATGACATTTTATGCACTTGCCTAATGTAAAGACTTTGCTTTTCTCCATCACCATTTTTACTGTGATTTCCTCAACCCATTTCATACCAATTCCACACCAGTTTGTCCGGATATGACTGGATGAAACCAGAAATATCCGGTTATGTTTTGGCTAACTCAATCCGAAATATTGCTACAGCCTCTGTGTTTGTGTTTTCTGGATATTATCGACGGACTTTACTGTTTCGAATGTTTTTATCAGGGAACATTTAATTTTGTACCGTTGCAACACTAATTGGTTCATCATGGGGACACCAGCTCTACACATTCCTATTTTATTGGGAGAAAGCTAGAGGAACTGCGGCAAACAAACATGATATTTCTGTTTGTATAGATGACATTTTATGCACTTGTCTAGCAAAAGACTTTGCTTTTCTGCAAAAGCCTTTTTTACTATGAATTTTTTGCTTCATTGCATACGAATTCCACACCACTTTGCCAGGATATGACTGGATGACACCAGAAATATCCGGTTGTGTTTTGGCTAACTCACTCCGAAATATTGTGAAAGCCTCTGTGTTTGTGTATTCCTGATATAATCCACGGACTTTATTGTTTTGAATGTTTTTATCAAGGAACATAAAATTTTGCACCGTTGAAACACTAACTGGTTCATCATGGAGACACCATCTCAACATATCCGTATTTTCTAGGGAGAAAGCTACAGGAACTGTGGCAAACAAACATGATATTTCTGTTTGTATAGATGACATTTTATGCACTTGCCTAACGAAAAGACTGCTTTTCTCCAAAACCATTTTTACTTTGATTTTCTCGGTCCATTGCATCCGAATTCCAAACGACTTTTTCCAGATATTACTGGATGAAACCATAAATATCCGGTTGTGTTTTGGCTAACTCAATCTGAAATATTCTGAAAGCCTCTGTGGTTGTGTTTTCTGGATATTATCCACAGACTTTATTGTTTTGAATGTTTTTATCAGGGAGCATTTAATTTTGTACTGTAGAAACACTAATTCATTCATCATGGGAACACCAGCTCTACACATTTGTATTTTCTAGGGAGAAAGCTAGAGGAACTGCGGCAAACAAACATGATATTTCTGTTTGTATCGATGACATTTTATGCACATGCCAAACGAAAACACTTTGCTTTTCTCTAAAACCATTTTTACTCAGATTTTCTCAGCCCATTGCTTACGAATTCCAAAGAACTTTGTCGGGATATGACTGGATGAAACCACAAATATCCGGTTGTGTTTTGGCTAACTCAATCCAAAATATTTTGAAAGCCTCTATGTTTGTGTTTTCTGGATATTATCCACGGACTTTATTGTTTTGAATGTTTTTATCAGGGAACATTTAATTTGTGCTTGGAATCACTAAGTGGTTCCAAATGGAGACACCAGCTCTACACATTCATATTTTCTAGGGAGAAAGCTAGAGGAACTGCGGGAAACAAACCTGATATTTCTGTTTGTATCGATGACATTTTATGCACTTGCCTACTGAAATGACTTTGCTATTCTCCAAAACCATTCTTACTGTTATTTTCTCTGTGTATTGCATACGAATTCCACACCAGTTTGTCCAGATATGACTGGATGAAATGGGAAATATCCTATTTCATTTTGGCTAACTCAATCCCAGATTTTGCTACAGCCTCTGTGTTTCTGTATTCCTGATATTATCCACAGACTTTACTGTTTTGAATGTTTTTATCAGGGAACATTTAATTTGTGCTTGGAATCACTAAGTGGTTCCAAATGGAGACACCAGCTCTACACATTCGTATTTTCTAGAGAAAAAGCTAGAGGAAATGTGGCAAACAAACATGATATTTCTGTTTCTATCGATGACATTTTATGCACATGCCTAACGAAAAGACTTTGCTTTTCTCCAAAACCATTTTTACTCTGATTTTCTCAGCCCATTGCATACGAATTCTACACCACTTTGTCCGGATATGACTGGATGAAACCAGAAATATCCGGTTGTGTTTTGGCTAACTCAATCTGAAATATTGTGAAAGCCTCTGTGTTTGTGTTTTCTGGATATTATCCACGGACTTTATAGTTTTGAAAGTTTTTATCAGGGAACATTTAATTTTGTACCGTTGAAACACTAATTGGTTCCACATGGAGACACCAGCTCTACACTTTCGTATTTTCTAGGGAGAAAGCTAGAGGAACTGCGGCAAACATACATGATATTTCTGTATGTATAGATGACATTTTATGCACTCCCCTAACGAAAAGACTTTGCTTTTCTCCAAAACCATTTTTACTGTGATTTTCTCGGTCAACTGCATACGAATTCCGCAGCAGTTTGTCCGGATATGACTGGATAACACCGGAAATATCCAGTATCCTTTGGGTAACTCAATCAAAGATATTGCAATATCCTTTGTGTTTTTGTATTCCAGATATGATCCACGGACTTTATTGTTTTGAATGTTTTTATCAGGGAACATTTAATTTTTGGTTGGAATCACTAATTGGTTCCACATGGAGACACCAGCTCTACACATTCATATTTTCTAGGGAGAAAGCTAGAGGAACTGCGGCAAACAAACATGATATTTCTGTTTGTATCGATGATATTTTATGCACTTGCATAAGGAAAAGGCCTTGCTTTTCTCCAAAACCATTTTTAGTCTGATTTTCTCAGCCCATTGCATACGAACTCCACACCAGTATGTCTGGATATGACTGGAAGAAACCAGTCATATCCGGTTGTGATTTGGCTAACTCAATCTGAAATATTGTGAAAGCCTCTGTGTTTGTTTATTCCTGATATTATCCACGGACTTTATTGTTTTGAATGTTTTTTATCAGGGAGCATTTAATTTAGTGCTTGGAATCACTACTTGGTTGCACATGGAGACACCAGCTCTACACATTCGTATTTTCTAGGGAGAAAACTAGAGAAACTGCGACAAACAAACATGATATTTCTGTTTGTATCAAAGATATTTTATGCATTTGCCTAACGAAAAGACTTTGCTTTTCTCCAAAACCATTTGTACTGTGATTTTCTTGGTCCATTGCATACGGATTCCACACCACTTTGTCCGGATGTGACTGGATGAAACCAGAAATATCCGGTTGTGTTTTGTCTAACTCAATCCGAAATATTGTGAAAGACACACTGTTTGTGTTTTTTGGATATTATCAATGGACTTTATTGTTTTGAATGTTTTTATCAAGGATCATTTAATTTTGTACCATTGAAACACTAATTGGTTCATCATGGGGACACCAGCTCTACACATTCGTATTTTCTAGGGAGAAAACTAGAGGAACTGCGGCAAACAAACATGACATTTCTGTTTGTATAGATGACATTTTATGCACTTGCCTAGGGAAAAGACATTGCTTTTCTCCAAAACCATTTTTACTGTGATTTTCTCGGTCCATTGCATCTGAATTCTACACCAGTTTGTCCGGATATGAGTGGATGGATACAGAAATATCCGGTTGTGTTTTGACTAACTCAATCCGAAATATTGTGAAAGCCTCTGTGTTTGTGTTTTCTGGATATTATCCACGGACTTTATTGTTTTGAATGTTTTTATCAGTTAGCATTTAATTTTGTACTGTAGAAACACTAATTCATTCCTCATGGGAACACCAGCTCTACACATTCGTATTTTCTACGGAGAAAGCTAGAGGAACTGCGGCAAACAAACATGATATTCCTGTTTCTATAGATGACATTTTATGCACTTGCCTAACGAAAAGATTTTGCTTTTCTCCAAAACCATTTTTACTGTGATTTCCTCAGTTGATTGCAAACGAATTCCACACCAGTTTGTCCAGATATGACTAGATGAAACTGGAAATATCCGGTTGTGTTTTGGCTAACTCAATCCCACATATTGCTACAGCCTCTGTGTTTGTGTTTACTGGATATTATCAATGGACTTTATTGTTTCTAATGTTTTTTATCAGGTAACATTTTATTTTGAGCTTGGATACAGTAATTGGTTCCACATGGAGACACCCCAGCTCTACACATTCGTATTTTCTAGGGAGAAAGCTAGAGGAACTGCGGCAAACATACATGATATTTCTGTATGTATAGATGACATTTTTTGCACTACCCTAACGAAAATACTCTGCTTTTCTCAAAAACCATTTTTATTGTGATTTTCTCGGTCAACTGCATACGAATTCCACACCAGTTTTTCTGGATATGACTGGATGACAACGGAAATATTCGGTTTTGTTTTGACTAACTCAATCAAAGATATTGCAACATACTTTGTGTTTGTGTATTCCTGATATAATCCACGGACTTTATTGATTTGAATGTTTTTTATCAGGGAACATTGAATTTTTGTTTGGAATCACTAATTGGTTCCACATGGTGACACCAGCTCTAGGTATTCGTAATTTCTAGGGAGAAAGCTAGATGAACAGAGGCAAACAAACCTGATATTTCTCGTTGAGTCGATGACATTTTATGCACTTGCCTAACGAAAAGATTTTGCTTTTCTTCAAAACCATTTTTACTGTCATTTTCTCGGTCCATTGCATACGAATTCCACACCCGTTTGTCCGGATATGACAGGATGAAACCAGAAATATCCGGTTGTGTTTTGGCTTACTCAATCCCACATATTGCTACAGCCTCTGGGTTTGTTTATTCCTGATATTATCCACGGACTTCATTGTTTTGAATGTTTTTTTTTCAGGTAACATTTTATTTTGAATGTGGAAACACTAATTGGTTCCACATGGAGAGATCAGCTTTACACATTCATATTTTCTATTGAGAAGGTTAGAGGAACTGTGGTAAACAAACATGATATTTCTGTTTGTATCGATGACATTTTATGCACTTGCCTAACGAAAAGACTTTGCTTTTCTCCAAAACCATTTTTACTGTGATTTTCTTGGTCCATTGCATCCGAATTCCACACCAGTTTGTCCGGACATGACTGGATGAAACCAGAAATCACTGGATTTTTTTTGGCTAACTCAATCCCAAATATTGCTACAGCCTCTGTGTTTGTATTTTCTGGATATTATTCACAGACTTTATTTTTGGGAATGTTTTTTATCGGGGAACATTTTATTTTGAGTTTGGATACAGCAGCTAGTTCCACAGGGAGACACCAGCTCTACGTATTCGTATTTTCTGGGGAGAAAGCTAGAGGAACTGCAGCAAACAAACATGATATTTCTGTTTGTATAGATGACATTTTATGCACTTGCCTAATGTAAAGACTTTGCTTTTCTCCATCACCATTTTTACTGTGATTTCCTCAACCCATTTCATACCAATTCCACACCAGTTTGTCCGGATATGACTGGATGAAACCAGAAATATCCGGTTATGTTTTGGCTAACTCAATCCGAAATATTGCTACAGCCTCTGTGTTTGTGTTTTCTGGATATTATCGACGGACTTTACTGTTTCGAATGTTTTTATCAGGGAACATTTAATTTTGTACCGTTGCAACACTAATTGGTTCATCATGGGGACACCAGCTCTACACATTCCTATTTTATTGGGAGAAAGCTAGAGGAACTGCGGCAAACAAACATGATATTTCTGTTTGTATAGATGACATTTTATGCACTTGTCTAGCAAAAGACTTTGCTTTTCTGCAAAAGCCTTTTTTACTATGAATTTTTTGCTTCATTGCATACGAATTCCACACCACTTTGCCAGGATATGACTGGATGACACCAGAAATATCCGGTTGTGTTTTGGCTAACTCACTCCGAAATATTGTGAAAGCCTCTGTGTTTGTGTATTCCTGATATAATCCACGGACTTTATTGTTTTGAATGTTTTTATCAAGGAACATAAAATTTTGCACCGTTGAAACACTAACTGGTTCATCATGGAGACACCATCTCAACATATCCGTATTTTCTAGGGAGAAAGCTACAGGAACTGTGGCAAACAAACATGATATTTCTGTTTGTATAGATGACATTTTATGCACTTGCCTAACGAAAAGACTGCTTTTCTCCAAAACCATTTTTACTTTGATTTTCTCGGTCCATTGCATCCGAATTCCAAACGACTTTTTCCAGATATTACTGGATGAAACCATAAATATCCGGTTGTGTTTTGGCTAACTCAATCTGAAATATTCTGAAAGCCTCTGTGGTTGTGTTTTCTGGATATTATCCACAGACTTTATTGTTTTGAATGTTTTTATCAGGGAGCATTTAATTTTGTACTGTAGAAACACTAATTCATTCATCATGGGAACACCAGCTCTACACATTTGTATTTTCTAGGGAGAAAGCTAGAGGAACTGCGGCAAACAAACATGATATTTCTGTTTGTATCGATGACATTTTATGCACATGCCAAACGAAAACACTTTGCTTTTCTCTAAAACCATTTTTACTCAGATTTTCTCAGCCCATTGCTTACGAATTCCAAAGAACTTTGTCGGGATATGACTGGATGAAACCACAAATATCCGGTTGTGTTTTGGCTAACTCAATCCAAAATATTTTGAAAGCCTCTATGTTTGTGTTTTCTGGATATTATCCACGGACTTTATTGTTTTGAATGTTTTTATCAGGGAACATTTAATTTGTGCTTGGAATCACTAAGTGGTTCCAAATGGAGACACCAGCTCTACACATTCATATTTTCTAGGGAGAAAGCTAGAGGAACTGCGGGAAACAAACCTGATATTTCTGTTTGTATCGATGACATTTTATGCACTTGCCTACTGAAATGACTTTGCTATTCTCCAAAACCATTCTTACTGTGATTTCCTCAGTTGATTGCAAACGAATTCCACACCAGTTTGTCCAGATATGACTGGATGAAACGGGAAATATCCTATTTTGTTTTGGCTAACTCAATCCCAGATTTTGCTACAGCCTCTGTGTTTCTGTATTCCTGATATTATCCACAGACTTTACTGTTTTGAATGTTTTTATCAGGGAACATTTAATTTGTGCTTGGAATCACCAAGTGGTTCCAAATGGAGACACCAGCTCTACACATTCGTATTTTCTAGAGAAAAAGCTAGAGGAAATGTGGCAAACAAACATGATATTTCTGTTTCTATCGATGACATTTTATGCACATGCCTAACGAAAAGACTTTGCTTTTCTCCAAAACCATTTTTACTCTGATTTTCTCAGCCCATTGCATACGAATTCTACACCACTTTGTCCGGATATGACTGGATGAAACCAGAAATATCCGGTTGTGTTTTGGCTAACTCAATCTGAAATATTGTGAAAGCCTCTGTGTTTGTTTATTCCTGATATTATCCACGGACTTTATTGTTTTGAATGTTTTTTATCAGGGAGCATTTAATTTAGTGCTTGGAATCACTACTTGGTTGCACATGGAGACACCAGCTCTACACATTCGTATTTTCTAGGGAGAAAACTAGAGAAACTGCGACAAACAAACATGATATTTCTGTTTGTATCAAAGATATTTTATGCATTTGCCTAACGAAAAGACTTTGCTTTTCTCCAAAACCATTTGTACTGTGATTTTCTTGGTCCATTGCATACGGATTCCACACCACTTTGTCCGGATGTGACTGGATGAAACCAGAAATATCCGGTTGTGTTTTGTCTAACTCAATCCGAAATATTGTGAAAGACACACTGTTTGTGTTTTTTGGATATTATCAATGGACTTTATTGTTTTGAATGTTTTTATCAAGGATCATTTAATTTTGTACCATTGAAACACTAATTGGTTCATCATGGGGACACCAGCTCTACACATTCGTATTTTCTAGGGAGAAAACTAGAGGAACTGCGGCAAACAAACATGACATTTCTGTTTGTATAGATGACATTTTATGCACTTGCCTAACGAAAAGACTTTGCTTTTCTGCAAAACCATTTTTACTGTGATTTTCTCGGTCCATTGCATCTGAATTCTACACCAGTTTGTCCGGATATGAGTGGATGGATACAGAAATATCCGGTTGTGTTTTGACTAACTCAATCCGAAATATTGTGAAAGCCTCTGTGTTTGTGTTTTCTGGATATTATCCACGGACTTTATTGTTTTGAATGTTTTTATCAGTTAGCATTTAATTTTGTACTGTAGAAACACTAATTCATTCCTCATGGGAACACCAGCTCTACACATTCGTATTTTCTACGGAGAAAGCTAGAGGAACTGCGGCAAACAAACATGATATTCCTGTTTCTATAGATGACATTTTATGCACTTGCCTAACGAAAAGATTTTGTTTTTCTCCAAAACCATTTTTACTGTGATTTCCTCAGTTGATTGCAAACGAATTCCGCACCAGTTTGTCCAGATATGACTAGATGAAACTGGAAATATCCGGTTGTGTTTTGGCTAACTCAATCCCACATATTGCTACAGCCTCTGTGTTTGTGTTTACTGGATATTATCAATGGACTTTATTGTTTCTAATGTTTTTTATCAGGTAACATTTTATTTTGAGCTTGGATACAGTAATTGGTTCCACATGGAGACACCCCAGCTCTACACATTCGTATTTTCTAGGGAGAAAGCTAGAGGAACTGCGGCAAACATACATGATATTTCTGTATGTATAGATGACATTTTTTGCACTACCCTAACGAAAATACTCTGCTTTTCTCAAAAACCATTTTTATTGTGATTTTCTCGGTCAACTGCATACGAATTCCACACCAGTTTTTCTGGATATGACTGGATGACAACGGAAATATTCGGTTTTGTTTTGACTAACTCAATCAAAGATATTGCAACATACTTTGTGTTTGTGTATTCCTGATATAATCCACGGACTTTATTGATTTGAATGTTTTTTATCAGGGAACATTGAATTTTTGTTTGGAATCACTAATTGGTTCCACATGGTGACACCAGCTCTAGGTATTCGTAATTTCTAGGGAGAAAGCTAGATGAACAGAGGCAAACAAACCTGATATTTCTCGTTGAGTCGATGACATTTTATGCACTTGCCTAACGAAAAGATTTTGCTTTTCTTCAAAACCATTTTTACTGTCATTTTCTCGGTCCATTGCATACGAATTCCACACCCGTTTGTCCGGATATGACAGGATGAAACCAGAAATATCCGGTTGTGTTTTGGCTTACTCAATCCCACATATTGCTACAGCCTCTGGGTTTGTTTATTCCTGATATTATCCACGGACTTCATTGTTTTGAATGTTTTTTTTCAGGTAACATTTTATTTTGAATGTGGAAACACTAATTGGTTCCACATGGAGAGATCAGCTTTACACATTCATATTTTCTATTGAGAAGGTTAGAGGAACTGTGGTAAACAAACATGATATTTCTGTTTGTATCGATGACATTTTATGCACTTGCCTAACGAAAAGACTTTGCTTTTCTCCAAAACCATTTTTACTGTGATTTTCTTGGTCCATTGCATCCGAATTCCACACCAGTTTGTCCGGACATGACTGGATGAAACCAGAAATCACTGGATTTTTTTTGGCTAACTCAATCCCAAATATTGCTACAGCCTCTGTGTTTGTATTTTCTGGATATTATTCACAGACTTTATTTTTGGGAATGTTTTTTATCGGGGAACATTTTATTTTGAGTTTGGATACAGCAGCTAGTTCCACAGGGAGACACCAGCTCTACGTATTCGTATTTTCTGGGGAGAAAGCTAGAGGAACTGCAGCAAACAAACATGATATTTCTGTTTGTATAGATGACATTTTATGCACTTGCCTAATGTAAAGACTTTGCTTTTCTCCATCACCATTTTTACTGTGATTTCCTCAACCCATTTCATACCAATTCCACACCAGTTTGTCCGGATATGACTGGATGAAACCAGAAATATCCAGTTATGTTTTGGCTAACTCAATCCGAAATATTGCTACAGCCTCTGTGTTTGTGTTTTCTGGATATTATCGACGGACTTTATTGTTTCGAATGTTTTTATCAGGGAACATTTAATTTTGTACCGTTGCAACACTAATTGGTTCATCATGGGGACACCAGCTCTACACATTCCTATTTTATTGGGAGAAAGCTAGAGGAACTGCGGCAAACAAACATGATATTTCTGTTTGTATAGATGACATTTTATGCACTTGTCTAGCAAAAGACTTTGCTTTTCTGCAAAAGCCTTTTTTACTATGAATTTTTTGCTTCATTGCATACGAATTCCACACCACTTTGCCAGGATATGACTGGATGACACCAGAAATATCCGGTTGTGTTTTGGCTAACTCACTCCGAAATATTGTGAAAGCCTCTGTGTTTGTGTATTCCTGATATAATCCACGGACTTTATTGTTTTGAATGTTTTTATCAAGGAACATAAAATTTTGCACCGTTGAAACACTAACTGGTTCATCATGGGGACACCATCTCTACATATCCGTATTTTCTAGGGAGAAAGCTACAGGAACTGTGGCAAACAAACATGATATTTCTGTTTGTATAGATGACATTTTATGCACTTGCCTAACGAAAAGACTGCTTTTCTCCAAACCATTTTTACTTTGATTTTCTCGGTCCATTGCATCCGAATTCCAAACGACTTTTTCCAGATATTACTGGATGAAACCATAAATATCCGGTTGTGTTTTGGCTAACTCAATCTGAAATATTCTGAAAGCCTCTGTGGTTGTGTTTTCTGGATATTATCCACAGACTTTATTGTTTTGAATGTTTTTATCAGGGAGCATTTAATTTTGTACTGTAGAAACACTAATTCATTCATCATGGGAACACCAGCTCTACACATTTGTATTTTCTAGGGAGAAAGCTAGAGGAACTGCGGCAAACAAACATGATATTTCTGTTTGTATCGATGACATTTTATGCACATGCCAAACGAAAACACTTTGCTTTTCTCTAAAACCATTTTTACTCAGATTTTCTCAGCCCATTGCTTACGAATTCCAAAGAACTTTGTCGGGATATGACTGGATGAAACCACAAATATCCAGTTGTGTTTTGGCTAACTCAATCCAAAATATTTTGAAAGCCTCTATGTTTGTGTTTTCTGGATATTATCCACGGACTTTATTGTTTTGAATGTTTTTATCAGGGAACATTTAATTTGTGCTTGGAATCACTAAGTGGTTCCAAATGGAGACACCAGCTCTACACATTCATATTTTCTAGGGAGAAAGCTAGAGGAACTGCGGGAAACAAACCTGATATTTCTGTTTGTATCGATGACATTTTATGCACTTGCCTACTGAAATGACTTTGCTATTCTCCAAAACCATTCTTACTGTTATTTTCTCTGTGTATTGCATACGAATTCCACACCAGTTTGTCCAGATATGACTGGATGAAACGGGAAATATCCTATTTTGTTTTGGCTAACTCAATCCCAGATTTTGCTACAGCCTCTGTGTTTCTGTATTCCTGATATTATCCACAGACTTTACTGTTTTGAATGTTTTTATCAGGGAACATTTAATTTGTGCTTGGAATCACTAAGTGGTTCCAAATGGAGACACCAGCTCTACACATTCGTATTTTCTAGAGAAAAAGCTAGAGGAAATGTGGCAAACAAACATGATATTTCTGTTTCTATCGATGACATTTTATGCACATGCCTAACGAAAAGACTTTGCTTTTCTCCAAAACCATTTTTACTCTGATTTTCTCAGCCCATTGCATACGAATTCTACACCACTTTGTCCGGATATGACTGGATGAAACCAGAAATATCCGGTTGTGTTTTGGCTAACTCAATCTGAAATATTGTGAAAGCCTCTGTGTTTGTGTTTTCTGGATATTATCCACGGACTTTATAGTTTTGAAAGTTTTTATCAGGGAACATTTAATTTTGTACCGTTGAAACACTAATTGGTTCCACATGGAGACACCAGCTCTACACTTTCGTATTTTCTAGGGAGAAAGCTAGAGGAACTGCGGCAAACATACATGATATTTCTGTATGTATAGATGACATTTTATGCACTCCCCTAACGAAAAGACTTTGCTTTTCTCCAAAACCATTTTTACTGTGATTTTCTCGGTCAACTGCATACGAATTCCGCAGCAGTTTGTCCGGATATGACTGGATAACACCGGAAATATCCAGTATCCTTTGGGTAACTCAATCAAAGATATTGCAATATCCTTTGTGTTTTTGTATTCCAGATATGATCCACGGACTTTATTGTTTTGAATGTTTTTATCAGGGAACATTTAATTTTTGGTTGGAATCACTAATTGGTTCCACATGGAGACACCAGCTCTACACATTCATATTTTCTAGGGAGAAAGCTAGAGGAACTGCGGCAAACAAACATGATATTTCTGTTTGTATCGATGATATTTTATGCACTTGCATAAGGAAAAGGCCTTGCTTTTCTCCAAAACCATTTTTAGTCTGATTTTCTCAGCCCATTGCATACGAACTCCACACCAGTATGTCTGGATATGACTGGAAGAAACCAGTCATATCCGGTTGTGTTTTGGCTAACTCAATCTGAAATATTGTGAAAGCCTCTGTGTTTGTTTATTCCTGATATTATCCACGGACTTTATTGTTTTGAATGTTTTTTATCAGGGAGCATTTAATTTAGTGCTTGGAATCACTACTTGGTTGCACATGGAGACACCAGCTCTACACATTCGTATTTTCTAGGGAGAAAACTAGAGAAACTGCGACAAACAAACATGATATTTCTGTTTGTATCAAAGATATTTTATGCATTTGCCTAACGAAAAGACTTTGCTTTTCTCCAAAACCATTTGTACTGTGATTTTCTTGGTCCATTGCATACGGATTCCACACCACTTTGTCCGGATGTGACTGGATGAAACCAGAAATATCCGGTTGTGTTTTGTCTAACTCAATCCGAAATATTGTGAAAGACACACTGTTTGTGTTTTTTGGATATTATCAATGGACTTTATTGTTTTGAATGTTTTTATCAAGGATCATTTAATTTTGTACCATTGAAACACTAATTGGTTCATCATGGGGACACCAGCTCTACACATTCGTATTTTCTAGGGAGAAAACTAGAGGAACTGCGGCAAACAAACATGACATTTCTGTTTGTATAGATGACATTTTATGCACTTGCCTAGGGAAAAGACATTGCTTTTCTCCAAAACCATTTTTACTGTGATTTTCTCGGTCCATTGCATCTGAATTCTACACCAGTTTGTCCGGATATGAGTGGATGGATACAGAAATATCCGGTTGTGTTTTGACTAACTCAATCCGAAATATTGTGAAAGCCTCTGTGTTTGTGTTTTCTGGATATTATCCACGGACTTTATTGTTTTGAATGTTTTTATCAGTTAGCATTTAATTTTGTACTGTAGAAACACTAATTCATTCCTCATGGGAACACCAGCTCTACACATTCGTATTTTCTACGGAGAAAGCTAGAGGAACTGCGGCAAACAAACATGATATTCCTGTTTCTATAGATGACATTTTATGCACTTGCCTAACGAAAAGATTTTGCTTTTCTCCAAAACCATTTTTACTGTGATTTCCTCAGTTGATTGCAAACGAATTCCACACCAGTTTGTCCAGATATGACTAGATGAAACTGGAAATATCCGGTTGTGTTTTGGCTAACTCAATCCCACATATTGCTACAGCCTCTGTGTTTGTGTTTACTGGATATTATCAATGGACTTTATTGTTTCTAATGTTTTTTATCAGGTAACATTTTATTTTGAGCTTGGATACAGTAATTGGTTCCACATGGAGACACCCCAGCTCTACACATTCGTATTTTCTAGGGAGAAAGCTAGAGGAACTGCGGCAAACATACATGATATTTCTGTATGTATAGATGACATTTTTTGCACTACCCTAACGAAAATACTCTGCTTTTCTCAAAAACCATTTTTATTGTGATTTTCTCGGTCAACTGCATACGAATTCCACACCAGTTTTTCTGGATATGACTGGATGACAACGGAAATATTCGGTTTTGTTTTGACTAACTCAATCAAAGATATTGCAACATACTTTGTGTTTGTGTATTCCTGATATAATCCACGGACTTTATTGATTTGAATGTTTTTTATCAGGGAACATTGAATTTTTGTTTGGAATCACTAATTGGTTCCACATGGTGACACCAGCTCTAGGTATTCGTAATTTCTAGGGAGAAAGCTAGATGAACAGAGGCAAACAAACCTGATATTTCTCGTTGAGTCGATGACATTTTATGCACTTGCCTAACGAAAAGATTTTGCTTTTCTTCAAAACCATTTTTACTGTCATTTTCTCGGTCCATTGCATACGAATTCCACACCCGTTTGTCCGGATATGACAGGATGAAACCAGAAATATCCGGTTGTGTTTTGGCTTACTCAATCCCACATATTGCTACAGCCTCTGGGTTTGTTTATTCCTGATATTATCCACGGACTTCATTGTTTTGAATGTTTTTTTTCAGGTAACATTTTATTTTGAATGTGGAAACACTAATTGGTTCCACATGGAGAGATCAGCTTTACACATTCATATTTTCTATTGAGAAGGTTAGAGGAACTGTGGTAAACAAACATGATATTTCTGTTTGTATCGATGACATTTTATGCACTTGCCTAACGAAAAGACTTTGCTTTTCTCCAAAACCATTTTTACTGTGATTTTCTTGGTCCATTGCATCCGAATTCCACACCAGTTTGTCCGGACATGACTGGATGAAACCAGAAATCACTGGATTTTTTTTGGCTAACTCAATCCCAAATATTGCTACAGCCTCTGTGTTTGTATTTTCTGGATATTATTCACAGACTTTATTTTTGGGAATGTTTTTTATCGGGGAACATTTTATTTTGAGTTTGGATACAGCAGCTAGTTCCACAGGGAGACACCAGCTCTACGTATTCGTATTTTCTGGGGAGAAAGCTAGAGGAACTGCAGCAAACAAACATGATATTTCTGTTTGTATAGATGACATTTTATGCACTTGCCTAATGTAAAGACTTTGCTTTTCTCCATCACCATTTTTACTGTGATTTCCTCAACCCATTTCATACCAATTCCACACCAGTTTGTCCGGATATGACTGGATGAAACCAGAAATATCCGGTTATGTTTTGGCTAACTCAATCCGAAATATTGCTACAGCCTCTGTGTTTGTGTTTTCTGGATATTATCGACGGACTTTATTGTTTCGAATGTTTTTATCAGGGAACATTTAATTTTGTACCGTTGCAACACTAATTGGTTCATCATGGGGACACCAGCTCTACACATTCCTATTTTATTGGGAGAAAGCTAGAGGAACTGCGGCAAACAAACATGATATTTCTGTTTGTATAGATGACATTTTATGCACTTGTCTAGCAAAAGACTTTGCTTTTCTGCAAAAGCCTTTTTTACTATGAATTTTTTGCTTCATTGCATACGAATTCCACACCACTTTGCCAGGATATGACTGGATGACACCAGAAATATCCGGTTGTGTTTTGGCTAACTCACTCCGAAATATTGTGAAAGCCTCTGTGTTTGTGTATTCCTGATATAATCCACGGACTTTATTGTTTTGAATGTTTTTATCAAGGAACATAAAATTTTGCACCGTTGAAACACTAACTGGTTCATCATGGGGACACCATCTCTACATATCCGTATTTTCTAGGGAGAAAGCTACAGGAACTGTGGCAAACAAACATGATATTTCTGTTTGTATAGATGACATTTTATGCACTTGCCTAACGAAAAGACTGCTTTTCTCCAAACCATTTTTACTTTGATTTTCTCGGTCCATTGCATCCGAATTCCAAACGACTTTTTCCAGATATTACTGGATGAAACCATAAATATCCGGTTGTGTTTTGGCTAACTCAATCTGAAATATTCTGAAAGCCTCTGTGGTTGTGTTTTCTGGATATTATCCACAGACTTTATTGTTTTGAATGTTTTTATCAGGGAGCATTTAATTTTGTACTGTAGAAACACTAATTCATTCATCATGGGAACACCAGCTCTACACATTTGTATTTTCTAGGGAGAAAGCTAGAGGAACTGCGGCAAACAAACATGATATTTCTGTTTGTATCGATGACATTTTATGCACATGCCAAACGAAAACACTTTGCTTTTCTCTAAAACCATTTTTACTCAGATTTTCTCAGCCCATTGCTTACGAATTCCAAAGAACTTTGTCGGGATATGACTGGATGAAACCACAAATATCCAGTTGTGTTTTGGCTAACTCAATCCAAAATATTTTGAAAGCCTCTATGTTTGTGTTTTCTGGATATTATCCACGGACTTTATTGTTTTGAATGTTTTTATCAGGGAACATTTAATTTGTGCTTGGAATCACTAAGTGGTTCCAAATGGAGACACCAGCTCTACACATTCATATTTTCTAGGGAGAAAGCTAGAGGAACTGCGGGAAACAAACCTGATATTTCTGTTTGTATCGATGACATTTTATGCACTTGCCTACTGAAATGACTTTGCTATTCTCCAAAACCATTCTTACTGTTATTTTCTCTGTGTATTGCATACGAATTCCACACCAGTTTGTCCAGATATGACTGGATGAAACGGGAAATATCCTATTTTGTTTTGGCTAACTCAATCCCAGATTTTGCTACAGCCTCTGTGTTTCTGTATTCCTGATATTATCCACAGACTTTACTGTTTTGAATGTTTTTATCAGGGAACATTTAATTTGTGCTTGGAATCACTAAGTGGTTCCAAATGGAGACACCAGCTCTACACATTCGTATTTTCTAGAGAAAAAGCTAGAGGAAATGTGGCAATCAAACATGATATTTCTGTTTCTATCGATGACATTTTATGCACATGCCTAACGAAAAGACTTTGCTTTTCTCCAAAACCATTTTTACTCTGATTTTCTCAGCCCATTGCATACGAATTCTACACCACTTTGTCCGGATATGACTGGATGAAACCAGAAATATCCGGTTGTGTTTTGGCTAACTCAATCTGAAATATTGTGAAAGTCTCTGTGTTTGTGTTTTCTGGATATTATCCACGGACTTTATAGTTTTGAAAGTTTTTATCAGGGAACATTTAATTTTGTACCGTTGAAACACTAATTGGTTCCACATGGAGACACCAGCTCTACACTTTCGTATTTTCTAGGGAGAAAGCTAGAGGAACTGCGGCAAACATACATGATATTTCTGTATGTATAGATGACATTTTATGCACTCCCCTAACGAAAAGACTTTGCTTTTCTCCAAAACCATTTTTACTGTGATTTTCTCGGTCAACTGCATACGAATTCCGCAGCAGTTTGTCCGGATATGACTGGATAACACCGGAAATATCCAGTATCCTTTGGGTAACTCAATCAAAGATATTGCAATATCCTTTGTGTTTTTGTATTCCAGATATGATCCACGGACTTTATTGTTTTGAATGTTTTTATCAGGGAACATTTAATTTTTGGTTGGAATCACTAATTGGTTCCACATGGAGACACCAGCTCTACACATTCATATTTTCTAGGGAGAAAGCTAGAGGAACTGCGGCAAACAAACATGATATTTCTGTTTGTATCGATGATATTTTATGCACTTGCATAAGGAAAAGGCCTTGCTTTTCTCCAAAACCATTTTTAGTCTGATTTTCTCAGCCCATTGCATACGAACTCCACACCAGTATGTCTGGATATGACTGGAAGAAACCAGTCATATCCAGTTGTGTTTTGGCTAACTCAATCTGAAATATTGTGAAAGCCTCTGTGTTTGTTTATTCCTGATATTATCCACGGACTTTATTGTTTTGAATGTTTTTTATCAGGGAGCATTTAATTTAGTGCTTGGAATCACTACTTGGTTGCACATGGAGACACCAGCTCTACACATTCGTATTTTCTAGGGAGAAAACTAGAGAAACTGCGACAAACAAACATGATATTTCTGTTTGTATCAAAGATATTTTATGCATTTGCCTAACGAAAAGACTTTGCTTTTCTCCAAAACCATTTGTACTGTGATTTTCTTGGTCCATTGCATACGGATTCCACACCACTTTGTCCGGATGTGACTGGATGAAACCAGAAATATCCGGTTGTGTTTTGTCTAACTCAATCCGAAATATTGTGAAAGACACACTGTTTGTGTTTTTTGGATATTATCAATGGACTTTATTGTTTTGAATGTTTTTATCAAGGATCATTTAATTTTGTACCATTGAAACACTAATTGGTTCATCATGGGGACACCAGCTCTACACATTCGTATTTTCTAGGGAGAAAACTAGAGGAACTGCGGCAAACAAACATGACATTTCTGTTTGTATAGATGACATTTTATGCACTTGCCTAGGGAAAAGACTTTGCTTTTCTGCAAAACCATTTTTACTGTGATTTTCTCGGTCCATTGCATCTGAATTCTACACCAGTTTGTCCGGATATGAGTGGATGGATACAGAAATATCCGGTTGTGTTTTGACTAACTCAATCCGAAATATTGTGAAAGCCTCTGTGTTTGTGTTTTCTGGATATTATCCACGGACTTTATTGTTTTGAATGTTTTTATCAGGGAGCATTTAATTTTGTACTGTAGAAACACTAATTCATTCCTCATGGGAACACCAGCTCTACACATTCGTATTTTCTACGGAGAAAGCTAGAGGAACTGCGGCAAACAAACATGATATTCCTGTTTCTATAGATGACATTTTATGCACTTGCCTAACGAAAAGATTTTGCTTTTCTCCAAAACCATTTTTACTGTGATTTCCTCAGTTGATTGCAAACGAATTCCACACCAGTTTGTCCAGATATGACTAGATGAAACTGGAAATATCCGGTTGTGTTTTGGCTAACTCAATCCCACATATTGCTACAGCCTCTGTGTTTGTGTTTACTGGATATTATCAATGGACTTTATTGTTTCTAATGTTTTTTATCAGGTAACATTTTATTTTGAGCTTGGATACAGTAATTGGTTCCACATGGAGACACCCCAGCTCTACACATTCGTATTTTCTAGGGAGAAAGCTAGAGGAACTGCGGCAAACATACATGATATTTCTGTATGTATAGATGACATTTTTTGCACTACCCTAACGAAAATACTCTGCTTTTCTCAAAAACCATTTTTATTGTGATTTTCTCGGTCAACTGCATACGAATTCCACACCAGTTTTTCTGGATATGACTGGATGACAACGGAAATATTCGGTTTTGTTTTGACTAACTCAATCAAAGATATTGCAACATACTTTGTGTTTGTGTATTCCTGATATAATCCACGGACTTTATTGATTTGAATGTTTTTTATCAGGGAACATTGAATTTTTGTTTGGAATCACTAATTGGTTCCACATGGTGACACCAGCTCTAGGTATTCGTAATTTCTAGGGAGAAAGCTAGATGAACAGAGGCAAACAAACCTGATATTTCTCGTTGAGTCGATGACATTTTATGCACTTGCCTAACGAAAAGATTTTGCTTTTCTTCAAAACCATTTTTACTGTCATTTTCTCGGTCCATTGCATACGAATTCCACACCCGTTTGTCCGGATATGACAGGATGAAACCAGAAATATCCGGTTGTGTTTTGGCTTACTCAATCCCACATATTGCTACAGCCTCTGGGTTTGTTTATTCCTGATATTATCCACGGACTTCATTGTTTTGAATGTTTTTTTTTCAGGTAACATTTTATTTTGAATGTGGAAACACTAATTGGTTCCACATGGAGAGATCAGCTTTACACATTCATATTTTCTATTGAGAAGGTTAGAGGAACTGTGGTAAACAAACATGATATTTCTGTTTGTATCGATGACATTTTATGCACTTGCCTAACGAAAAGACTTTGCTTTTCTCCAAAACCATTTTTACTGTGATTTTCTTGGTCCATTGCATCCGAATTCCACACCAGTTTGTCCGGACATGACTGGATGAAACCAGAAATCACTGGATTTTTTTTGGCTAACTCAATCCCAAATATTGCTACAGCCTCTGTGTTTGTATTTTCTGGATATTATTCACAGACTTTATTTTTGGGAATGTTTTTTATCGGGGAACATTTTATTTTGAGTTTGGATACAGCAGCTAGTTCCACAGGGAGACACCAGCTCTACGTATTCGTATTTTCTGGGGAGAAAGCTAGAGGAACTGCAGCAAACAAACATGATATTTCTGTTTGTATAGATGACATTTTATGCACTTGCCTAATGTAAAGACTTTGCTTTTCTCCATCACCATTTTTACTGTGATTTCCTCAACCCATTTCATACCAATTCCACACCAGTTTGTCCGGATATGACTGGATGAAACCAGAAATATCCGGTTATGTTTTGGCTAACTCAATCCGAAATATTGCTACAGCCTCTGTGTTTGTGTTTTCTGGATATTATCGACGGACTTTATTGTTTCGAATGTTTTTATCAGGGAACATTTAATTTTGTACCGTTGCAACACTAATTGGTTCATCATGGGGACACCAGCTCTACACATTCCTATTTTATTGGGAGAAAGCTAGAGGAACTGCGGCAAACAAACATGATATTTCTGTTTGTATAGATGACATTTTATGCACTTGTCTAGCAAAAGACTTTGCTTTTCTGCAAAAGCCTTTTTTACTATGAATTTTTTGCTTCATTGCATACGAATTCCACACCACTTTGCCAGGATATGACTGGATGACACCAGAAATATCCGGTTGTGTTTTGGCTAACTCACTCCGAAATATTGTGAAAGCCTCTGTGTTTGTGTATTCCTGATATAATCCACGGACTTTATTGTTTTGAATGTTTTTATCAAGGAACATAAAATTTTGCACCGTTGAAACACTAACTGGTTCATCATGGGGACACCATCTCTACATATCCGTATTTTCTAGGGAGAAAGCTACAGGAACTGTGGCAAACAAACATGATATTTCTGTTTGTATAGATGACATTTTATGCACTTGCCTAACGAAAAGACTGCTTTTCTCCAAACCATTTTTACTTTGATTTTCTCGGTCCATTGCATCCGAATTCCAAACGACTTTTTCCAGATATTACTGGATGAAACCATAAATATCCGGTTGTGTTTTGGCTAACTCAATCTGAAATATTCTGAAAGCCTCTGTGGTTGTGTTTTCTGGATATTATCCACAGACTTTATTGTTTTGAATGTTTTTATCAGGGAGCATTTAATTTTGTACTGTAGAAACACTAATTCATTCATCATGGGAACACCAGCTCTACACATTTGTATTTTCTAGGGAGAAAGCTAGAGGAACTGCGGCAAACAAACATGATATTTCTGTTTGTATCGATGACATTTTATGCACATGCCAAACGAAAACACTTTGCTTTTCTCTAAAACCATTTTTACTCAGATTTTCTCAGCCCATTGCTTACGAATTCCAAAGAACTTTGTCGGGATATGACTGGATGAAACCACAAATATCCGGTTGTGTTTTGGCTAACTCAATCCAAAATATTTTGAAAGCCTCTATGTTTGTGTTTTCTGGATATTATCCACGGACTTTATTGTTTTGAATGTTTTTATCAGGGAACATTTAATTTGTGCTTGGAATCACTAAGTGGTTCCAAATGGAGACACCAGCTCTACACATTCATATTTTCTAGGGAGAAAGCTAGAGGAACTGCGGGAAACAAACCTGATATTTCTGTTTGTATCGATGACATTTTATGCACTTGCCTACTGAAATGACTTTGCTATTCTCCAAAACCATTCTTACTGTTATTTTCTCTGTGTATTGCATACGAATTCCACACCAGTTTGTCCAGATATGACTGGATGAAACGGGAAATATCCTATTTTGTTTTGGCTAACTCAATCCCAGATTTTGCTACAGCCTCTGTGTTTCTGTATTCCTGATATTATCCACAGACTTTACTGTTTTGAATGTTTTTATCAGGGAACATTTAATTTGTGCTTGGAATCACTAAGTGGTTCCAAATGGAGACACCAGCTCTACACATTCGTATTTTCTAGAGAAAAAGCTAGAGGAAATGTGGCAAACAAACATGATATTTCTGTTTCTATCGATGACATTTTATGCACATGCCTAACGAAAAGACTTTGCTTTTCTCCAAAACCATTTTTACTCTGATTTTCTCAGCCCATTGCATACGAATTCTACACCACTTTGTCCGGATATGACTGGATGAAACCAGAAATATCCGGTTGTGTTTTGGCTAACTCAATCTGAAATATTGTGAAAGCCTCTGTGTTTGTGTTTTCTGGATATTATCCACGGACTTTATAGTTTTGAAAGTTTTTATCAGGGAACATTTAATTTTGTACCGTTGAAACACTAATTGGTTCCACATGGAGACACCAGCTCTACACTTTCGTATTTTCTAGGGAGAAAGCTAGAGGAACTGCGGCAAACATACATGATATTTCTGTATGTATAGATGACATTTTATGCACTCCCCTAACGAAAAGACTTTGCTTTTCTCCAAAACCATTTTTACTGTGATTTTCTCGGTCAACTGCATACGAATTCCGCAGCAGTTTGTCCGGATATGACTGGATAACACCGGAAATATCCAGTATCCTTTGGGTAACTCAATCAAAGATATTGCAATATCCTTTGTGTTTTTGTATTCCAGATATGATCCACGGACTTTATTGTTTTGAATGTTTTTATCAGGGAACATTTAATTTTTGGTTGGAATCACTAATTGGTTCCACATGGAGACACCAGCTCTACACATTCATATTTTCTAGGGAGAAAGCTAGAGGAACTGCGGCAAACAAACATGATATTTCTGTTTGTATCGATGATATTTTATGCACTTGCATAAGGAAAAGGCCTTGCTTTTCTCCAAAACCATTTTTAGTCTGATTTTCTCAGCCCATTGCATACGAACTCCACACCAGTATGTCTGGATATGACTGGAAGAAACCAGTCATATCCGGTTGTGTTTTGGCTAACTCAATCTGAAATATTGTGAAAGCCTCTGTGTTTGTTTATTCCTGATATTATCCACGGACTTTATTGTTTTGAATGTTTTTTATCAGGGAGCATTTAATTTAGTGCTTGGAATCACTACTTGGTTGCACATGGAGACACCAGCTCTACACATTCGTATTTTCTAGGGAGAAAACTAGAGAAACTGCGACAAACAAACATGATATTTCTGTTTGTATCAAAGATATTTTATGCATTTGCCTAACGAAAAGACTTTGCTTTTCTCCAAAACCATTTGTACTGTGATTTTCTTGGTCCATTGCATACGAATTCCACACCACTTTGTCCGGATGTGACTGGATGAAACCAGAAATATCCGGTTGTGTTTTGTCTAACTCAATCCGAAATATTGTGAAAGACACACTGTTTGTGTTTTTTGGATATTATCAATGGACTTTATTGTTTTGAATGTTTTTATCAAGGATCATTTAATTTTGTACCATTGAAACACTAATTGGTTCATCATGGGGACACCAGCTCTACACATTCGTATTTTCTAGGGAGAAAACTAGAGGAACTGCGGCAAACAAACATGACATTTCTGTTTGTATAGATGACATTTTATGCACTTGCCTAGGGAAAAGACTTTGCTTTTCTGCAAAACCATTTTTACTGTGATTTTCTCGGTCCATTGCATCTGAATTCTACACCAGTTTGTCCGGATATGAGTGGATGGATACAGAAATATCCGGTTGTGTTTTGACTAACTCAATCCGAAATATTGTGAAAGCCTCTGTGTTTGTGTTTTCTGGATATTATCCACGGACTTTATTGTTTTGAATGTTTTTATCAGGGAGCATTTAATTTTGTACTGTAGAAACACTAATTCATTCCTCATGGGAACACCAGCTCTACACATTCGTATTTTCTACGGAGAAAGCTAGAGGAACTGCGGCAAACAAACATGATATTCCTGTTTCTATAGATGACATTTTATGCACTTGCCTAACGAAAAGATTTTGCTTTTCTCCAAAACCATTTTTACTGTGATTTCCTCAGTTGATTGCAAACGAATTCCACACCAGTTTGTCCAGATATGACTAGATGAAACTGGAAATATCCGGTTGTGTTTTGGCTAACTCAATCCCAGATATTGCTACAGCCTCTGTGTTTGTGTTTACTGGATATTATCAATGGACTTTATTGTTTCTAATGTTTTTTATCAGGTAACATTTTATTTTGAGCTTGGATACAGTAATTGGTTCCACATGGAGACACCCCAGCTCTACACATTCGTATTTTCTAGGGAGAAAGCTAGAGGAACTGCGGCAAACATACATGATATTTCTGTATGTATAGATGACATTTTTTGCACTACCCTAACGAAAATACTCTGCTTTTCTCAAAAACCATTTTTATTGTGATTTTCTCGGTCAACTGCATACGAATTCCACACCAGTTTTTCTGGATATGACTGGATGACAACGGAAATATTCGGTTTTGTTTTGACTAACTCAATCAAAGATATTGCAACATACTTTGTGTTTGTGTATTCCTGATATAATCCACGGACTTTATTGATTTGAATGTTTTTTATCAGGGAACATTGAATTTTTGTTTGGAATCACTAATTGGTTCCACATGGAGACACCAGCTCTAGGTATTCGTAATTTCTAGGGAGAAAGCTAGATGAACAGAGGCAAACAAACCTGATATTTCTCGTTGAGTCGATGACATTTTATGCACTTGCCTAACGAAAAGATTTTGCTTTTCTTCAAAACCATTTTTACTGTCATTTTCTCGGTCCATTGCATACGAATTCCACACCCGTTTGTCCGGATATGACAGGATGAAACCAGAAATATCCGGTTGTGTTTTGGCTTACTCAATCCCACATATTGCTACAGCCTCTGGGTTTGTTTATTCCTGATATTATCCACGGACTTCATTGTTTTGAATGTTTTTTTTTCAGGTAACATTTTATTTTGAATGTGGAAACACTAATTGGTTCCACATGGAGAGATCAGCTTTACACATTCATATTTTCTATTGAGAAGGTTAGAGGAACTGTGGTAAACAAACATGATATTTCTGTTTGTATCGATGACATTTTATGCACTTGCCTAACGAAAAGACTTTGCTTTTCTCCAAAACCATTTTTACTGTGATTTTCTTGGTCCATTGCATCCGAATTCCACACCAGTTTGTCCGGACATGACTGGATGAAACCAGAAATCACTGGATTTTTTTTGGCTAACTCAATCCCAAATATTGCTACAGCCTCTGTGTTTGTATTTTCTGGATATTATTCACAGACTTTATTTTTGGGAATGTTTTTTATCGGGGAACATTTTATTTTGAGTTTGGATACAGCAGCTAGTTCCACAGGGAGACACCAGCTCTACGTATTCGTATTTTCTGGGGAGAAAGCTAGAGGAACTGCAGCAAACAAACATGATATTTCTGTTTGTATAGATGACATTTTATGCACTTGCCTAATGTAAAGACTTTGCTTTTCTCCATCACCATTTTTACTGTGATTTCCTCAACCCATTTCATACCAATTCCACACCAGTTTGTCCGGATATGACTGGATGAAACCAGAAATATCCGGTTATGTTTTGGCTAACTCAATCCGAAATATTGCTACAGCCTCTGTGTTTGTGTTTTCTGGATATTATCGACGGACTTTATTGTTTCGAATGTTTTTATCAGGGAACATTTAATTTTGTACCGTTGCAACACTAATTGGTTCATCATGGGGACACCAGCTCTACACATTCCTATTTTATTGGGAGAAAGCTAGAGGAACTGCGGCAAACAAACATGATATTTCTGTTTGTATAGATGACATTTTATGCACTTGTCTAGCAAAAGACTTTGCTTTTCTGCAAAAGCCTTTTTTACTATGAATTTTTTGCTTCATTGCATACGAATTCCACACCACTTTGCCAGGATATGACTGGATGACACCAGAAATATCCGGTTGTGTTTTGGCTAACTCACTCCGAAATATTGTGAAAGCCTCTGTGTTTGTGTATTCCTGATATAATCCACGGACTTTATTGTTTTGAATGTTTTTATCAAGGAACATAAAATTTTGCACCGTTGAAACACTAACTGGTTCATCGTGGGGACACCATCTCTACATATCCGTATTTTCTAGGGAGAAAGCTACAGGAACTGTGGCAAACAAACATGATATTTCTGTTTGTATAGATGACATTTTATGCACTTGCCTAACGAAAAGACTGCTTTTCTCCAAAACCATTTTTACTTTGATTTTCTCGGTCCATTGCATCCGAATTCCAAACGACTTTTTCCAGATATTACTGGATGAAACCATAAATATCCGGTTGTGTTTTGGCTAACTCAATCTGAAATATTCTGAAAGCCTCTGTGGTTGTGTTTTCTGGATATTATCCACAGACTTTATTGTTTTGAATGTTTTTATCAGGGAGCATTTAATTTTGTACTGTAGAAACACTAATTCATTCATCATGGGAACACCAGCTCTACACATTTGTATTTTCTAGGGAGAAAGCTAGAGGAACTGCGGCAAACAAACATGATATTTCTGTTTGTATCGATGACATTTTATGCACATGCCAAACGAAAACACTTTGCTTTTCTCTAAAACCATTTTTACTCAGATTTTCTCAGCCCATTGCTTACGAATTCCAAAGAACTTTGCCGGGATATGACTGGATGAAACCACAAATATCCAGTTGTGTTTTGGCTAACTCAATCCAAAATATTTTGAAAGCCTCTATGTTTGTGTTTTCTGGATATTATCCACGGACTTTATTGTTTTGAATGTTTTTATCAGGGAACATTTAATTTGTGCTTGGAATCACTAAGTGGTTCCAAATGGAGACACCAGCTCTACACATTCATATTTTCTAGGGAGAAAGCTAGAGTAACTGCGGGAAACAAACCTGATATTTCTGTTTGTATCGATGACATTTTATGCACTTGCCTACTGAAATGACTTTGCTATTCTCCAAAACCATTCTTACTGTTATTTTCTTTGTGTATTGCATACGAATTCCACACCAGTTTGTCCAGATATGACTGGATGAAACGGGAAATATCCTATTTTGTTTTGGCTAACTCAATCCCAGATTTTGCTACAGCCTCTGTGTTTCTGTATTCCTGATATTATCCACAGACTTTACTGTTTTGAATGTTTTTATCAGGGAACATTTAATTTGTGCTTGGAATCACTAAGTGGTTCCAAATGGAGACACCAGCTCTACACATTCGTATTTTCTAGAGAAAAAGCTAGAGGAAATGTGGCAAACAAACATGATATTTCTGTTTCTATCGATGACATTTTATGCACATGCCTAACGAAAAGACTTTGCTTTTCTCCAAAACCATTTTTACTCTGATTTTCTCAGCCCATTGCATACGAATTCTACACCACTTTGTCCGGATATGACTGGATGAAACCAGAAATATCCGGTTGTGTTTTGGCTAACTCAATCTGAAATATTGTGAAAGCCTCTGTGTTTGTGTTTTCTGGATATTATCCACGGACTTTATAGTTTTGAAAGTTTTTATCAGGGAACATTTAATTTTGTACCGTTGAAACACTAATTGGTTCCACATGGAGACACCAGCTCTACACTTTCGTATTTTCTAGGGAGAAAGCTAGAGGAACTGCGGCAAACATACATGATATTTCTGTATGTATAGATGACATTTTATGCACTCCCCTAACGAAAAGACTTTGCTTTTCTCCAAAACCATTTTTACTGTGATTTTCTCGGTCAACTGCATACGAATTCCGCAGCAGTTTGTCCGGATATGACTGGATAACACCGGAAATATCCAGTATCCTTTGGGTAACTCAATCAAAGATATTGCAATATCCTTTGTGTTTTTGTATTCCAGATATGATCCACGGACTTTATTGTTTTGAATGTTTTTATCAGGGAACATTTAATTTTTGGTTGGAATCACTAATTGGTTCCACATGGAGACACCAGCTCTACACATTCATATTTTCTAGGGAGAAAGCTAGAGGAACTGCGGCAAACAAACATGATATTTCTGTTTGTATCGATGATATTTTATGCACTTGCATAAGGAAAAGGCCTTGCTTTTCTCCAAAACCATTTTTAGTCTGATTTTCTCAGCCCATTGCATACGAACTCCACACCAGTATGTCTGGATATGACTGGAAGAAACCAGTCATATCCGGTTGTGTTTTGGCTAACTCAATCTGAAATATTGTGAAAGCCTCTGTGTTTGTTTATTCCTGATATTATCCACGGACTTTATTGTTTTGAATGTTTTTTATCAGGGAGCATTTAATTTAGTGCTTGGAATCACTACTTGGTTGCACATGGAGACACCAGCTCTACACATTCGTATTTTCTAGGGAGAAAACTAGAGAAACTGCGACAAACAAACATGATATTTCTGTTTGTATCAAAGATATTTTATGCATTTGCCTAACGAAAAGACTTTGCTTTTCTCCAAAACCATTTTTACTGTGATTTTCTTGGTCCATTGCATACGAATTCCACACCACTTTGTCCGGATGTGACTGGATGAAACCAGAAATATCCGGTTGTGTTTTGTCTAACTCAATCCGAAATATTGTGAAAGACACACTGTTTGTGTTTTTTGGATATTATCAATGGACTTTATTGTTTTGAATGTTTTTATCAAGGATCATTTAATTTTGTACCATTGAAACACTAATTGGTTCATCATGGGGACACCAGCTCTACACATTCGTATTTCTAGGGAGAAAACTAGAGGAACTGCGGCAAACAAACATGACATTTCTGTTTGTATAGATGACATTTTATGCACTTGCCTAGCGAAAAGACTTTGCTTTTCTGCAAAACCATTTTTACTGTGATTTTCTCGGTCCATTGCATCTGAATTCTACACCAGTTTGTCCGGATATGAGTGGATGAATACAGAAATATCCGGTTGTGTTTTGACTAACTCAATCCGAAATATTGTGAAAGCCTCTGTGTTTGTGTTTTCTGGATATTATCCACGGACTTTATTGTTTTGAATGTTTTTATCAGGGAGCATTTAATTTTGTACTGTAGAAACACTAATTCATTCCTCATGGGAACACCAGCTCTACACATTCGTATTTTCTACGGAGAAAGCTAGAGGAACTGTGGCAAACAAACATGATATTCCTGTTTCTATAGATGACATTTTATGCACTTGCCTAACGAAAAGATTTTGCTTTTCTCCAAAACCATTTTTACTGTGATTTCCTCAGTTGATTGCAAACGAATTCCACACCAGTTTGTCCAGATATGACTAGATGAAACTGGAAATATCCGGTTGTGTTTTGGCTAACTCAATCCCACATATTGCTACAGCCTCTGTGTTTGTGTTTACTGGATATTATCAATGGACTTTATTGTTTCTAATGTTTTTTATCAGGTAACATTTTATTTTGAGCTTGGATACAGTAATTGGTTCCACATGGAGACACCCCAGCTCTACACATTCGTATTTTCTAGGGAGAAAGCTAGAGGAACTGCGGCAAACATACATGATATTTCTGTATGTATAGATGACATTTTTTGCACTACCCTAACGAAAATACTCTGCTTTTCTCAAAAACCATTTTTATTGTGATTTTCTCGGTCAACTGCATACGAATTCCACACCAGTTTTTCTGGATATGACTGGATGACAACGGAAATATTCGGTTTTGTTTTGACTAACTCAATCAAAGATATTGCAACATACTTTGTGTTTGTGTATTCCTGATATAATCCACGGACTTTATTGATTTGAATGTTTTTTATCAGGGAACATTGAATTTTTGTTTGGAATCACTAATTGGTTCCACATGGTGACACCAGCTCTAGGTATTCGTAACTTCTAGGGAGAAAGCTAGATGAACAGAGGCAAACAAACCTGATATTTCTCGTTGAGTCGATGACATTTTATGCACTTGCCTAACGAAAAGATTTTGCTTTTCTTCAAAACCATTTTTACTGTCATTTTCTCGGTCCATTGCATACGAATTCCACACCCGTTTGTCCAGATATGACAGGATGAAACCAGAAATATCCGGTTGTGTTTTGGCTTACTCAATCCCACATATTGCTACAGCCTCTGGGTTTGTTTATTCCTGATATTATCCACGGACTTCATTGTTTTGAATGTTTTTTTTCAGGTAACATTTTATTTTGAATGTGGAAACACTAATTGGTTCCACATGGAGAGATCAGCTTTACACATTCATATTTTCTATTGAGAAGGTTAGAGGAACTGTGGTAAACAAACATGATATTTCTGTTTGTATCGATGACATTTTATGCACTTGCCTAACGAAAAGACTTTGCTTTTCTCCAAAACCATTTTTACTGTGATTTTCTTGGTCCATTGCATCCGAATTCCACACCAGTTTGTCCGGACATGACTGGATGAAACCAGAAATCACTGGATTTTTTTTGGCTAACTCAATCCCAAATATTGCTACAGCCTCTGTGTTTGTATTTTCTGGATATTATTCACAGACTTTATTTTTGGGAATGTTTTTTATCGGGGAACATTTTATTTTGAGTTTGGATACAGCAGCTAGTTCCACAGGGAGACACCAGCTCTACGTATTCGTATTTTCTGGGGAGAAAGCTAGAGGAACTGCAGCAAACAAACATGATATTTCTGTTTGTATAGATGACATTTTATGCACTTGCCTAATGTAAAGACTTTGCTTTTCTCCATCACCATTTTTACTGTGATTTCCTCAACCCATTTCATACCAATTCCACACCAGTTTGTCCGGATATGACTGGATGAAACCAGAAATATCCGGTTATGTTTTGGCTAACTCAATCCGAAATATTGCTACAGCCTCTGTGTTTGTATTTTCTGGATATTATTCACAGACTTTATTTTTGGGAATGTTTTTTATCGGGGAACATTTTATTTTGAGTTTGGATACAGCAGCTAGTTCCACAGGGAGACACCAGCTCTACGTATTCGTATTTTCTGGGGAGAAAGCTAGAGGAACTGCAGCAAACAAACATGATATTTCTGTTTGTATAGATGACATTTTATGCACTTGCCTAATGTAAAGACTTTGCTTTTCTCCATCACCATTTTTACTGTGATTTCCTCAACCCATTTCATACCAATTCCACACCAGTTTGTCCGGATATGACTGGATGAAACCAGAAATATCCGGTTATGTTTTGGCTAACTCAATCCGAAATATTGCTACAGCCTCTGTGTTTGTGTTTTCTGGATATTATCGACGGACTTTATTGTTTCGAATGTTTTTATCAGGGAACATTTAATTTTGTACCGTTGCAACACTAATTGGTTCATCATGGGGACACCAGCTCTACACATTCCTATTTTATTGGGAGAAAGCTAGAGGAACTGCGGCAAACAAACATGATATTTCTGTTTGTATAGATGACATTTTATGCACTTGTCTAGCAAAAGACTTTGCTTTTCTGCAAAAGCCTTTTTTACTATGAATTTTTTGCTTCATTGCATACGAATTCCACACCACTTTGCCAGGATATGACTGGATGACACCAGAAATATCCGGTTGTGTTTTGGCTAACTCACTCCGAAATATTGTGAAAGCCTCTGTGTTTGTGTATTCCTGATATAATCCACGGACTTTATTGTTTTGAATGTTTTTATCAAGGAACATAAAATTTTGCACCGTTGAAACACTAACTGGTTCATCATGGGGACACCATCTCTACATATCCGTATTTTCTAGGGAGAAACCCACAGAACTGTGGCAAACAAACATGATATTTCTGTTTGTATAGATGACATTTTATGCACTTGCCTAACGAAAAGACTGCTTTTCTCCAAAACCATTTTTACTTTGATTTTCTCGGTCCATTGCGTCCGAATTCCAAACGACTTTTTCCAGATATTACTGGATGAAACCATAAATATCTGGTTGTGTTTTGGCTAACTCAATCTGAAATATTCTGAAAGCCTCTGTGGTTGTGTTTTCTGGATATTATCCACAGACTTTATTGTTTTGAATGTTTTTATCAGGGAGCATTTAATTTTGTACTGTAGAAACACTAATTCATTCATCATGGGAACACCAGCTCTACACATTTGTATTTTCTAGGGAGAAAGCTAGAGGAACTGCGGCAAACAAACATGATATTTCTGTTTGTATCGATGACATTTTATGCACATGCCAAACGAAAACACTTTGCTTTTCTCTAAAACCATTTTTACTCAGATTTTCTCAGCCCATTGCTTACGAATTCCAAAGAACTTTGCCGGGATATGACTGGATGAAACCACAAATATCCAGTTGTGTTTTGGCTAACTCAATCCAAAATATTTTGAAAGCCTCTATGTTTGTGTTTTCTGGATATTATCCACGGACTTTATTGTTTTGAATGTTTTTATCAGGGAACATTTAATTTGTGCTTGGAATCACTAAGTGGTTCCAAATGGAGACACCAGCTCTACACATTCATATTTTCTAGGGAGAAAGCTAGAGGAACTGCGGGAAACAAACCTGATATTTCTGTTTGTATCGATGACATTTTATGCACTTGCCTACTGAAATGACTTTGCTATTCTCCAAAACCATTCTTACTGTTATTTTCTCTGTGTATTGCATACGAATTCCACACCAGTTTGTCCAGATATGACTGGATGAAACGGGAAATATCCTATTTTGTTTTGGCGAACTCAATCCCAGATTTTGCTACAGCCTCTGTGTTTCTGTATTCCTGATATTATCCACAGACTTTACTGTTTTGAATGTTTTTATCAGGGAACATTTAATTTGTGCTTGGAATCACTAAGTGGTTCCAAATGGAGACACCAGCTCTACACATTCGTATTTTCTAGAGAAAAAGCTAGAGGAAATGTGGCAAACAAACATGATATTTCTGTTTCTATCGATGACATTTTATGCACATGCCTAACGAAAAGACTTTGCTTTTCTCCAAAACCATTTTTACTCTGATTTTCTCAGCCCATTGCATACGAATTCTACACCACTTTGTCCGGATATGACTGGATGAAACCAGAAATATCCGGTTGTGTTTTGGCTAACTCAATCTGAAATATTGTGAAAGCCTCTGTGTTTGTGTTTTCTGGATATTATCCACGGACTTTATAGTTTTGAAAGTTTTTATCAGGGAACATTTAATTTTGTACCGTTGAAACACTAATTGGTTCCACATGGAGACACCAGCTCTACACTTTCGTATTTTCTAGGGAGAAAGCTAGAGGAACTGCGGCAAACATACATGATATTTCTGTATGTATAGATGACATTTTATGCACTCCCCTAACGAAAAGACTTTGCTTTTCTCCAAAACCATTTTTACTGTGATTTTCTCGGTCAACTGCATACGAATTCCGCAGCAGTTTGTCCGGATATGACTGGATAACACCGGAAATATCCAGTATCCTTTGGGTAACTCAATCAAAGATATTGCAATATCCTTTGTGTTTTTGTATTCCAGATATGATCCACGGACTTTATTGTTTTGAATGTTTTTATCAGGGAACATTTAATTTTTGGTTGGAATCACTAATTGGTTCCACATGGAGACACCAGCTCTACACATTCATATTTTCTAGGGAGAAAGCTAGAGGAACTGCGGCAAACAAACATGATATTTCTGTTTGTATCGATGATATTTTATGCACTTGCATAAGGAAAAGGCCTTGCTTTTCTCCAAAACCATTTTTAGTCTGATTTTCTCAGCCCATTGCATACGAACTCCACACCAGTATGTCTGGATATGACTGGAAGAAACCAGTCATATCCGGTTGTGTTTTGGCTAACTCAATCTGAAATATTGTGAAAGCCTCTGTGTTTGTTTATTCCTGATATTATCCACGGACTTTATTGTTTTGAATGTTTTTTATCAGGGAGCATTTAATTTAGTGCTTGGAATCACTACTTGGTTGCACATGGAGACACCAGCTCTACACATTCGTATTTTCTAGGGAGAAAACTAGAGAAACTGCGACAAACAAACATGATATTTCTGTTTGTATCAAAGATATTTTATGCATTTGCCTAACGAAAAGACTTTGCTTTTCTCCAAAACCATTTGTACTGTGATTTTCTTGGTCCATTGCATACGGATTCCACACCACTTTGTCCGGATGTGACTGGATGAAACCAGAAATATCCGGTTGTGTTTTGTCTAACTCAATCCGAAATATTGTGAAAGACACACTGTTTGTGTTTTTTGGATATTATCAATGGACTTTATTGTTTTGAATGTTTTTATCAAGGATCATTTAATTTTGTACCATTGAAACACTAATTGGTTCATCATGGGGACACCAGCTCTACACATTCGTATTTTCTAGGGAGAAAACTAGAGGAACTGCGGCAAACAAACATGACATTTCTGTTTGTATAGATGACATTTTATGCACTTGCCTAGCGAAAAGACTTTGCTTTTCTGCAAAACCATTTTTACTGTGATTTTCTCGGTCCATTGCATCTGAATTCTACACCAGTTTGTCCGGATATGAGTGGATGAATACAGAAATATCCGGTTGTGTTTTGACTAACTCAATCCGAAATATTGTGAAAGCCTCTGTGTTTGTGTTTTCTGGATATTATCCACGGACTTTATTGTTTTGAATGTTTTTATCAGGGAGCATTTAATTTTGTACTGTAGAAACACTAATTCATTCCTCATGGGAACACCAGCTCTACACATTCGTATTTTCTACGGAGAAAGCTAGAGGAACTGTGGCAAACAAACATGATATTCCTGTTTCTATAGATGACATTTTATGCACTTGCCTAACGAAAAGATTTTGCTTTTCTCCAAAACCATTTTTACTGTGATTTCCTCAGTTGATTGCAAACGAATTCCACACCAGTTTGTCCAGATATGACTAGATGAAACTGGAAATATCCGGTTGTGTTTTGGCTAACTCAATCCCAGATATTGCTACAGCCTCTGTGTTTGTGTTTACTGGATATTATCAATGGACTTTATTGTTTCTAATGTTTTTTATCAGGTAACATTTTATTTTGAGCTTGGATACAGTAATTGGTTCCACATGGAGACACCCCAGCTCTACACATTCGTATTTTCTAGGGAGAAAGCTAGAGGAACTGCGGCAAACATACATGATATTTCTGTATGTATGGATGACATTTTTTGCACTACCCTAACGAAAATACTCTGCTTTTCTCAAAAACCATTTTTATTGTGATTTTCTTGGTCAACTGCATACGAATTCCACACCAGTTTTTCTGGATATGACTGGATGACAACGGAAATATTCGGTTTTGTTTTGACTAACTCAATCAAAGATATTGCAACATACTTTGTGTTTGTGTATTCCTGATATAATCCACGGACTTTATTGATTTGAATGTTTTTTATCAGGGAACATTGAATTTTTGTTTGGAATCACTAATTGGTTCCACATGGTGACACCAGCTCTAGGTATTCGTAATTTCTAGGGAGAAAGCTAGATGAACAGAGGCAAACAAACCTGATATTTCTCGTTGAGTCGATGACATTTTATGCACTTGCCTAACGAAAAGATTTTGCTTTTCTTCAAAACCATTTTTACTGTCATTTTCTCGGTCCATTGCATACGAATTCCACACCCGTTTGTCCAGATATGACAGGATGAAACCAGAAATATCCGGTTGTGTTTTGGCTTACTCAATCCCACATATTGCTACAGCCTCTGGGTTTGTTTATTCCTGATATTATCCACGGACTTCATTGTTTTGAATGTTTTTTTTCAGGTAACATTTTATTTTGAATGTGGAAACACTAATTGGTTCCACATGGAGAGATCAGCTTTACACATTCATATTTTCTATTGAGAAGGTTAGAGGAACTGTGGTAAACAAACATGATATTTCTGTTTGTATCGATGACATTTTATGCACTTGCCTAACGAAAAGACTTTGCTTTTCTCCAAAACCATTTTTACTGTGATTTTCTTGGTCCATTGCATCCGAATTCCACACCAGTTTGTCCGGACATGACTGGATGAAACCAGAAATCACTGGATTTTTTTTGGCTAACTCAATCCCAAATATTGCTACAGCCTCTGTGTTTGTATTTTCTGGATATTATTCACAGACTTTATTTTTGGGAATGTTTTTTATCGGGGAACATTTTATTTTGAGTTTGGATACAGCAGCTAGTTCCACAGGGAGACACCAGCTCTACGTATTCGTATTTTCTGGGGAGAAAGCTAGAGGAACTGCAGCAAACAAACATGATATTTCTATTTGTATAGATGACATTTTATGCACTTGCCTAATGTAAAGACTTTGCTTTTCTCCATCACCATTTTTACTGTGATTTCCTCAACCCATTTCATACCAATTCCACACCAGTTTGTCCGGATATGACTGGATGAAACCAGAAATATCCGGTTATGTTTTGGCTAACTCAATCCGAAATATTGCTACAGCCTCTGTGTTTGTGTTTTCTGGATATTATCGACGGACTTTATTGTTTCGAATGTTTTTATCAGGGAACATTTAATTTTGTACCGTTGCAACACTAGTTGGTTCATCATGGGGACACCAGCTCTACACATTCCTATTTTATTGGGAGAAAGCTAGAGGAACTGCAGCAAACAAACATGATATTTCTGTTTGTATAGATGACATTTTATGCACTTGTCTAGCAAAAGACTTTGCTTTTCTGCAAAAGCCTTTTTTACTATGAATTTTTTGCTTCATTGCATACGAATTCCACACCACTTTGCCAGGATATGACTGGATGACACCAGAAATATCCGGTTGTGTTTTGGCTAACTCACTCCGAAATATTGTGAAAGCCTCTGTGTTTGTGTATTCCTGATATAATCCACGGACTTTATTGTTTTGAATGTTTTTATCAAGGAACATAAAATTTTGCACCGTTGAAACACTAACTGGTTCATCATGGGGACACCATCTCTACATATCCGTATTTTCTAGGGAGAAAGCTACAGGAACTGTGGCAAACAAACATGATATTTCTGTTTGTATAGATGACATTTTATGCACTTGCCTAACGAAAAGACTGCTTTTCTCCAAAACCATTTTTACTTTGATTTTCTCGGTCCATTGCGTCCGAATTCCAAACGACTTTTTCCAGATATTACTGGATGAAACCATAAATATCCGGTTGTGTTTTGGCTAACTCAATCTGAAATATTCTGAAAGCCTCTGTGGTTGTGTTTTCTGGATATTATCCACAGACTTTATTGTTTTGAATGTTTTTATCAGGGAGCATTTAATTTTGTACTGTAGAAACACTAATTCATTCATCATGGGAACACCAGCTCTACACATTTGTATTTTCTAGGGAGAAAGCTAGAGGAACTGCGGCAAACAAACATGATATTTCTGTTTGTATCGATGACATTTTATGCACATGCCAAACGAAAACACTTTGCTTTTCTCTAAAACCATTTTTACTCAGATTTTCTCAGCCCATTGCTTACGAATTCCAAAGAACTTTGCCGGGATATGACTGGATGAAACCACAAATATCCAGTTGTGTTTTGGCTAACTCAATCCAAAATATTTTGAAAGCCTCTATGTTTGTGTTTTCTGGATATTATCCACGGACTTTATTGTTTTGAATGTTTTTATCAGGGAACATTTAATTTGTGCTTGGAATCACTAAGTGGTTCCAAATGGAGACACCAGCTCTACACATTCATATTTTCTAGGGAGAAAGCTAGAGGAACTGCGGGAAACAAACCTGATATTTCTGTTTGTATCGATGACATTTTATGCACTTGCCTACTGAAATGACTTTGCTATTCTCCAAAACCATTCTTACTGTTATTTTCTCTGTGTATTGCATACGAATTCCACACCAGTTTGTCCAGATATGACTGGATGAAACGGGAAATATCCTATTTTGTTTTGGCTAACTCAATCCCAGATTTTGCTACAGCCTCTGTGTTTCTGTATTCCTGATATTATCCACAGACTTTACTGTTTTGAATGTTTTTATCAGGGAACATTTAATTTGTGCTTGGAATCACTAAGTGGTTCCAAATGGAGACACCAGCTCTACACATTCGTATTTTCTAGAGAAAAAGCTAGAGGAAATGTGGCAAACAAACATGATATTTCTGTTTCTATCGATGACATTTTATGCACATGCCTAACGAAAAGACTTTGCTTTTCTCCAAAACCATTTTTACTCTGATTTTCTCAGCCCATTGCATACGAATTCTACACCACTTTGTCCGGATATGACTGGATGAAACCAGAAATATCCGGTTGTGTTTTGGCTAACTCAATCTGAAATATTGTGAAAGCCTCTGTGTTTGTGTTTTCTGGATATTATCCACGGACTTTATAGTTTTGAAAGTTTTTATCAGGGAACATTTAATTTTGTACCGTTGAAACACTAATTGGTTCCACATGGAGACACCAGCTCTACACTTTCGTATTTTCTAGGGAGAAAGCTAGAGGAACTGCGGCAAACATACATGATATTTCTGTATGTATAGATGACATTTTATGCACTCCCCTAACGAAAAGACTTTGCTTTTCTCCAAAACCATTTTTACTGTGATTTTCTCGGTCAACTGCATACGAATTCCGCAGCAGTTTGTCCAGATATGACTGGATAACACCGGAAATATCCAGTATCCTTTGGGTAACTCAATCAAAGATATTGCAATATCCTTTGTGTTTTTGTATTCCAGATATGATCCACGGACTTTATTGTTTTGAATGTTTTTATCAGGGAACATTTAATTTTTGGTTGGAATCACTAAGTGGTTCCACATGGAGACACCAGCTCTACACATTCATATTTTCTAGGGAGAAAGCTAGAGGAACTGCGGCAAACAAACATGATATTTCTGTTTGTATCGATGATATTTTATGCACTTGCATAAGGAAAAGGCCTTGCTTTTCTCCAAAACCATTTTTAGTCTGATTTTCTCAGCCCATTGCATACGAACTCCACACCAGTATGTCTGGATATGACTGGAAGAAACCAGTCATATCCGGTTGTGTTTTGGCTAACTCAATCTGAAATATTGTGAAAGCCTCTGTGTTTGTTTATTCCTGATATTATCCACGGACTTTATTGTTTTGAATGTTTTTTATCAGGGAGCATTTAATTTAGTGCTTGGAATCACTACTTGGTTGCACATGGAGACACCAGCTCTACACATTCGTATTTTCTAGGGAGAAAACTAGAGAAACTGCGACAAACAAACATGATATTTCTGTTTGTATCAAAGATATTTTATGCATTTGCCTAACGAAAAGACTTTGCTTTTCTCCAAAACCATTTGTACTGTGATTTTCTTGGTCCATTGCATACGAATTCCACACCACTTTGTCCGGATGTGACTGGATGAAACCAGAAATATCCGGTTGTGTTTTGTCTAACTCAATCCGAAATATTGTGAAAGACACACTGTTTGTGTTTTTTGGATATTATCAATGGACTTTATTGTTTTGAATGTTTTTATCAAGGATCATTTAATTTTGTACCATTGAAACACTAATTGGTTCATCATGGGGACACCAGCTCTACACATTCGTATTTTCTAGGGAGAAAACTAGAGGAACTGCGGCAAACAAACATGACATTTCTGTTTGTATAGATGACATTTTATGCACTTGCCTAGCGAAAAGACTTTGCTTTTCTGCAAAACCATTTTTACTGTGATTTTCTCGGTCCATTGCATCTGAATTCTACACCAGTTTGTCCGGATATGAGTGGATGAATACAGAAATATCCGGTTGTGTTTTGACTAACTCAATCCGAAATATTGTGAAAGCCTCTGTGTTTGTGTTTTCTGGATATTATCCACGGACTTTATTGTTTTGAATGTTTTTATCAGGGAGCATTTAATTTTGTACTGTAGAAACACTAATTCATTCCTCATGGGAACACCAGCTCTACACATTCGTATTTTCTACGGAGAAAGCTAGAGGAACTGTGGCAAACAAACATGATATTCCTGTTTCTATAGATGACATTTTATGCACTTGCCTAACGAAAAGATTTTGCTTTTCTCCAAAACCATTTTTACTGTGATTTCCTCAGTTGATTGCAAACGAATTCCACACCAGTTTGTCCAGATATGACTAGATGAAACTGGAAATATCCGGTTGTGTTTTGGCTAACTCAATCCCAGATATTGCTACAGCCTCTGTGTTTGTGTTTACTGGATATTATCAATGGACTTTATTGTTTCTAATGTTTTTTATCAGGTAACATTTTATTTTGAGCTTGGATACAGTAATTGGTTCCACATGGAGACACCCCAGCTCTACACATTCGTATTTTCTAGGGAGAAAGCTAGAGGAACTGCGGCAAACATACATGATATTTCTGTATGTATGGATGACATTTTTTGCACTACCCTAACGAAAATACTCTGCTTTTCTCAAAAACCATTTTTATTGTGATTTTCTCGGTCAACTGCATACGAATTCCACACCAGTTTTTCTGGATATGACTGGATGACAACGGAAATATTCGGTTTTGTTTTGACTAACTCAATCAAAGATATTGCAACATACTTTGTGTTTGTGTATTCCTGATATAATCCACGGACTTTATTGATTTGAATGTTTTTTATCAGGGAACATTGAATTTTTGTTTGGAATCACTAATTGGTTCCACATGGTGACACCAGCTCTAGGTATTCGTAATTTCTAGGGAGAAAGCTAGATGAACAGAGGCAAACAAACCTGATATTTCTCGTTGAGTCGATGACATTTTATGCACTTGCCTAACGAAAAGATTTTGCTTTTCTTCAAAACCATTTTTACTGTCATTTTCTCGGTCCATTGCATACGAATTCCACACCCGTTTGTCCAGATATGACAGGATGAAACCAGAAATATCCGGTTGTGTTTTGGCTTACTCAATCCCACATATTGCTACAGCCTCTGGGTTTGTTTATTCCTGATATTATCCACGGACTTCATTGTTTTGAATGTTTTTTTTTCAGGTAACATTTTATTTTGAATGTGGAAACACTAATTGGTTCCACATGGAGAGATCAGCTTTACACATTCATATTTTCTATTGAGAAGGTTAGAGGAACTGTGGTAAACAAACATGATATTTCTGTTTGTATCGATGACATTTTATGCACTTGCCTAACGAAAAGACTTTGCTTTTCTCCAAAACCATTTTTACTGTGATTTTCTTGGTCCATTGCATCCGAATTCCACACCAGTTTGTCCGGACATGACTGGATGAAACCAGAAATCACTGGATTTTTTTTGGCTAACTCAATCCCAAATATTGCTACAGCCTCTGTGTTTGTATTTTCTGGATATTATTCACAGACTTTATTTTTGGGAATGTTTTTTATCGGGGAACATTTTATTTTGAGTTTGGATACAGCAGCTAGTTCCACAGGGAGACACCAGCTCTACGTATTCGTATTTTCTGGGGAGAAAGCTAGAGGAACTGCAGCAAACAAACATGATATTTCTGTTTGTATAGATGACATTTTATGCACTTGCCTAATGTAAAGACTTTGCTTTTCTCCATCACCATTTTTACTGTGATTTCCTCAACCCATTTCATACCAATTCCACACCAGTTTGTCCGGATATGACTGGATGAAACCAGAAATATCCGGTTATGTTTTGGCTAACTCAATCCGAAATATTGCTACAGCCTCTGTGTTTGTGTTTTCTGGATATTATCGACGGACTTTATTGTTTCGAATGTTTTTATCAGGGAACATTTAATTTTGTACCGTTGCAACACTAGTTGGTTCATCATGGGGACACCAGCTCTACACATTCCTATTTTATTGGGAGAAAGCTAGAGGAACTGCAGCAAACAAACATGATATTTCTGTTTGTATAGATGACATTTTATGCACTTGTCTAGCAAAAGACTTTGCTTTTCTGCAAAAGCCTTTTTTACTATGAATTTTTTGCTTCATTGCATACGAATTCCACACCACTTTGCCAGGATATGACTGGATGACACCAGAAATATCCGGTTGTGTTTTGGCTAACTCATTCCGAAATATTGTGAAAGCCTCTGTGTTTGTGTATTCCTGATATAATCCACGGACTTTATTGTTTTGAATGTTTTTATCAAGGAACATAAAATTTTGCACCGTTGAAACACTAACTGGTTCATCATGGGGACACCATCTCTACATATCCGTATTTTCTAGGGAGAAAGCTACAGGAACTGTGGCAAACAAACATGATATTTCTGTTTGTATAGATGACATTTTATGCACTTGCCTAACGAAAAGACTGCTTTTCTCCAAAACCATTTTTACTTTGATTTTCTCGGTCCATTGCGTCCGAATTCCAAACGACTTTTTCCAGATATTACTGGATGAAACCATAAATATCTGGTTGTGTTTTGGCTAACTCAATCTGAAATATTCTGAAAGCCTCTGTGGTTGTGTTTTCTGGATATTATCCACAGACTTTATTGTTTTGAATGTTTTTATCAGGGAGCATTTAATTTTGTACTGTAGAAACACTAATTCATTCATCATGGGAACACCAGCTCTACACATTTGTATTTTCTAGGGAGAAAGCTAGAGGAACTGCGGCAAACAAACATGATATTTCTGTTTGTATCGATGACATTTTATGCACATGCCAAACGAAAACACTTTGCTTTTCTCTAAAACCATTTTTACTCAGATTTTCTCAGCCCATTGCTTACGAATTCCAAAGAACTTTGCCGGGATATGACTGGATGAAACCACAAATATCCAGTTGTGTTTTGGCTAACTCAATCCAAAATATTTTGAAAGCCTCTATGTTTGTGTTTTCTGGATATTATCCACGGACTTTATTGTTTTGAATGTTTTTATCAGGGAACATTTAATTTGTGCTTGGAATCACTAAGTGGTTCCAAATGGAGACACCAGCTCTACACATTCATATTTTCTAGGGAGAAAGCTAGAGGAACTGCGGGAAACAAACCTGATATTTCTGTTTGTATCGATGACATTTTATGCACTTGCCTACTGAAATGACTTTGCTATTCTCCAAAACCATTCTTACTGTTATTTTCTCTGTGTATTGCATACGAATTCCACACCAGTTTGTCCAGATATGACTGGATGAAACGGGAAATATCCTATTTTGTTTTGGCGAACTCAATCCCAGATTTTGCTACAGCCTCTGTGTTTCTGTATTCCTGATATTATCCACAGACTTTACTGTTTTGAATGTTTTTATCAGGGAACATTTAATTTGTGCTTGGAATCACTAAGTGGTTCCAAATGGAGACACCAGCTCTACACATTCGTATTTTCTAGAGAAAAAGCTAGAGGAAATGTGGCAAACAAACATGATATTTCTGTTTCTATCGATGACATTTTATGCACATGCCTAACGAAAAGACTTTGCTTTTCTCCAAAACCATTTTTACTCTGATTTTCTCAGCCCATTGCATACGAATTCTACACCACTTTGTCCGGATATGACTGGATGAAACCAGAAATATCCGGTTGTGTTTTGGCTAACTCAATCTGAAATATTGTGAAAGCCTCTGTGTTTGTGTTTTCTGGATATTATCCACGGACTTTATAGTTTTGAAAGTTTTTATCAGGGAACATTTAATTTTGTACCGTTGAAACACTAATTGGTTCCACATGGAGACACCAGCTCTACACTTTCGTATTTTCTAGGGAGAAAGCTAGAGGAACTGCGGCAAACATACATGATATTTCTGTATGTATAGATGACATTTTATGCACTCCCCTAACGAAAAGACTTTGCTTTTCTCCAAAACCATTTTTACTGTGATTTTCTCGGTCAACTGCATACGAATTCCGCAGCAGTTTGTCCAGATATGACTGGATAACACCGGAAATATCCAGTATCCTTTGGGTAACTCAATCAAAGATATTGCAATATCCTTTGTGTTTTTGTATTCCAGATATGATCCACGGACTTTATTGTTTTGAATGTTTTTATCAGGGAACATTTAATTTTTGGTTGGAATCACTAATTGGTTCCACATGGAGACACCAGCTCTACACATTCATATTTTCTAGGGAGAAAGCTAGAGGAACTGCGGCAAACAAACATGATATTTCTGTTTGTATCGATGATATTTTATGCACTTGCATAAGGAAAAGGCCTTGCTTTTCTCCAAAACCATTTTTAGTCTGATTTTCTCAGCCCATTGCATACGAACTCCACACCAGTATGTCTGGATATGACTGGAAGAAACCAGTCATATCCGGTTGTGTTTTGGCTAACTCAATCTGAAATATTGTGAAAGCCTCTGTGTTTGTTTATTCCTGATATTATCCACGGACTTTATTGTTTTGAATGTTTTTTATCAGGGAGCATTTAATTTAGTGCTTGGAATCACTACTTGGTTGCACATGGAGACACCAGCTCTACACATTTGTATTTTCTAGGGAGAAAACTAGAGAAACTGCGACAAACAAACATGATATTTCTGTTTGTATCAAAGATATTTTATGCATTTGCCTAACGAAAAGACTTTGCTTTTCTCCAAAACCATTTGTACTGTGATTTTCTTGGTCCATTGCATACGAATTCCACACCACTTTGTCCGGATGTGACTGGATGAAACCAGAAATATCCGGTTGTGTTTTGTCTAACTCAATCCGAAATATTGTGAAAGACACACTGTTTGTGTTTTTTGGATATTATCAATGGACTTTATTGTTTTGAATGTTTTTATCAAGGATCATTTAATTTTGTACCATTGAAACACTAATTGGTTCATCATGGGGACACCAGCTCTACACATTCGTATTTTCTAGGGAGAAAACTAGAGGAACTGCGGCAAACAAACATGACATTTCTGTTTGTATAGATGACATTTTATGCACTTGCCTAGCGAAAAGACTTTGCTTTTCTGCAAAACCATTTTTACTGTGATTTTCTCGGTCCATTGCATCTGAATTCTACACCAGTTTGTCCGGATATGAGTGGATGAATACAGAAATATCCGGTTGTGTTTTGACTAACTCAATCCGAAATATTGTGAAAGCCTCTGTGTTTGTGTTTTCTGGATATTATCCACGGACTTTATTGTTTTGAATGTTTTTATCAGGGAGCATTTAATTTTGTACTGTAGAAACACTAATTCATTCCTCATGGGAACACCAGCTCTACACATTCGTATTTTCTACGGAGAAAGCTAGAGGAACTGTGGCAAACAAACATGATATTCCTGTTTCTATAGATGACATTTTATGCACTTGCCTAACGAAAAGATTTTGCTTTTCTCCAAAACCATTTTTACTGTGATTTCCTCAGTTGATTGCAAACGAATTCCACACCAGTTTGTCCAGATATGACTAGATGAAACTGGAAATATCCGGTTGTGTTTTGGCTAACTCAATCCCAGATATTGCTACAGCCTCTGTGTTTGTGTTTACTGGATATTATCAATGGACTTTATTGTTTCTAATGTTTTTTATCAGGTAACATTTTATTTTGAGCTTGGATACAGTAATTGGTTCCACATGGAGACACCCCAGCTCTACACATTCGTATTTTCTAGGGAGAAAGCTACAGGAACTGCGGCAAACATACATGATATTTCTGTATGTATAGATGACATTTTTTGCACTACCCTAACGAAAATACTCTGCTTTTCTCAAAAACCATTTTTATTGTGATTTTCTTGGTCAACTGCATACGAATTCCACACCAGTTTTTCTGGATATGACTGGATGACAACGGAAATATTCGGTTTTGTTTTGACTAACTCAATCAAAGATATTGCAACATACTTTGTGTTTGTGTATTCCTGATATAATCCACGGACTTTATTGATTTGAATGTTTTTTATCAGGGAACATTGAATTTTTGTTTGGAATCACTAATTGGTTCCACATGGTGACACCAGCTCTAGGTATTCGTAATTTCTAGGGAGAAAGCTAGATGAACAGAGGCAAACAAACCTGATATTTCTCGTTGAGTTGATGACATTTTATGCACTTGCCTAACGAAAAGATTTTGCTTTTCTTCAAAACCATTTTTACTGTCATTTTCTCGGTCCATTGCATACGAATTCCACACCCGTTTGTCCAGATATGACAGGATGAAACCAGAAATATCCGGTTGTGTTTTGGCTTACTCAATCCCACATATTGCTACAGCCTCTGGGTTTGTTTATTCCTGATATTATCCACGGACTTCATTGTTTTGAATGTTTTTTTTTCAGGTAACATTTTATTTTGAATGTGGAAACACTAATTGGTTCCACATGGAGAGATCAGCTTTACACATTCATATTTTCTATTGAGAAGGTTAGAGGAACTGTGGTAAACAAACATGATATTTCTGTTTGTATCGATGACATTTTATGCAATTGCCTAACGAAAAGACTTTGCTTTTCTCCAAAACCATTTTTACTGTGATTTTCTTGGTCCATTGCATCCGAATTCCACACCAGTTTGTCCGGACATGACTGGATGAAACCAGAAATCACTGGATTTTTTTTGGCTAACTCAATCCCAAATATTGCTACAGCCTCTGTGTTTGTATTTTCTGGATATTATTCACAGACTTTATTTTTGGGAATGTTTTTTATCGGGGAACATTTTATTTTGAGTTTGGATACAGCAGCTAGTTCCACAGGGAGACACCAGCTCTACGTATTCGTATTTTCTGGGGAGAAAGCTAGAGGAACTGCAGCAAACAAACATGATATTTCTGTTTGTATAGATGACATTTTATGCACTTGCCTAATGTAAAGACTTTGCTTTTCTCCATCACCATTTTTACTGTGATTTCCTCAACCCATTTCATACCAATTCCACACCAGTTTGTCCGGATATGACTGGATGAAACCAGAAATATCCGGTTTTGTTTTGGCTAACTCAATCCGAAATATTGCTACAGCCTCTGTGTTTGTGTTTTCTGGATATTATCGACGGACTTTATTGTTTCGAATGTTTTTATCAGGGAACATTTAATTTTGTACCGTTGCAACACTAGTTGGTTCATCATGGGGACACCAGCTCTACACATTCCTATTTTATTGGGAGAAAGCTAGAGGAACTGCAGCAAACAAACATGATATTTCTGTTTGTATAGATGACATTTTATGCACTTGTCTAGCAAAAGACTTTGCTTTTCTGCAAAAGCCTTTTTTACTATGAATTTTTTGCTTCATTGCATACAAATTCCACACCACTTTGCCAGGATATGACTGGATGACACCAGAAATATCCGGTTGTGTTTTGGCTAACTCACTCCGAAATATTGTGAAAGCCTCTGTGTTTGTGTATTCCTGATATAATCCACGGACTTTATTGTTTTGAATGTTTTTATCAAGGAACATAAAATTTTGCACCGTTGAAACACTAACTGGTTCATCATGGGGACACCATCTCTACATATCCGTATTTTCTAGGGAGAAAGCTACAGGAACTGTGGCAAACAAACATGATATTTCTGTTTGTATAGATGACATTTTATGCACTTGCCTAACGAAAAGACTGCTTTTCTCCAAAACCATTTTTACTTTGATTTTCTCGGTCCATTGCATCCGAATTCCAAACGACTTTTTCCAGATATTACTGGATGAAACCATAAATATCCGGTTGTGTTTTGGCTAACTCAATCTGAAATATTCTGAAAGCCTCTGTGGTTGTGTTTTCTGGATATTATCCACAGACTTTATTGTTTTGAATGTTTTTATCAGGGAGCATTTAATTTTGTACTGTAGAAACACTAATTCATTCATCATGGGAACACCAGCTCTACACATTTGTATTTTCTAGGGAGAAAGCTAGAGGAACTGCGGCAAACAAACATGATATTTCTGTTTGTATCGATGACATTTTATGCACTCCCCTAACGAAAACACTTTGCTTTTCTCCAAAACCATTTTTACTCAGATTTTCTCGGTCAACTGCATACGAATTCCGCAGCAGTTTGTCCGGATATGACTGGATAACACCGGAAATATCCAGTATCCTTTGGGTAACTCACTCAAAGATATTGCAATATCCTTTGTGTTTTTGTATTCCAGATATAATCCACGGACTTTATTGTTTTGAATGTTTTTATCAGGGAACATTTAATTTTTGGTTGGAATCACTAATTGGTTCCACATGGAGACACCAGCTCTACACATTCATATTTTCTAGGGAGAAAGCTAGAGGAACTGCGGCAAACAAACATGATATTTCTGTTTGTATCGATGATATTTTATGCACTTGCATAAGGAAAAGGCCTTGCTTTTCTCCAAAACCATTTTTAGTCTGATTTTCTCAGCCCATTGCATACGAACTCCACACCAGTATGTCTGGATATGACTGGAAGAAACCAGTCATATCCGGTTGTGTTTTGGCTAACTCAATCTGAAATATTGTGAAAGCCTCTGTGTTTGTTTATTCCTGATATTATCCATGGACTTTATTGTTTTGAATGTTTTTTATCAGGGAGCATTTAATTTAGTGCTTGGAATCACTACTTGGTTGCACATGGAGACACCAGCTCTACACATTCGTATTTTCTAGGGAGAAAACTAGAGAAACTGCGACAAACAAACATGATATTTCTGTTTGTATCAAAGATATTTTATGCATTTGCCTAACGAAAAGACTTTGCTTTTCTCCAAAACCATTTGTACTGTGATTTTCTTGGTCCATTGCATACGAATTCCACACCACTTTGTCCGGATGTGACTGGATGAAACCAGAAATATCCGGTTGTGTTTTGTCTAACTCAATCCGAAATATTGTGAAAGACACACTGTTTGTGTTTTTTGGATATTATCAATGGACTTTATTGTTTTGAATGTTTTTATCAAGGATCATTTAATTTGTACCATTGAAACACTAATTGGTTCATCATGGGGACACCAGCTCTACACATTCGTATTTTCTAGGGAGAAAACTAGAGGAACTGCGGCAAACAAACATGACATTTCTGTTTGTATAGATGACATTTTATGCACTTGCCTAGCGAAAAGACTTTGCTTTTCTGCAAAACCATTTTTACTGTGATTTTCTCGGTCCATTGCATCTGAATTCTACACCAGTTTGTCCGGATATGAGTGGATGAATACAGAAATATCCGGTTGTGTTTTGACTAACTCAATCTGAAATATTGTGAAAGCCTCTGTGTTTGTGTTTTCTGGATATTATCCACGGACTTTATTGTTTTGAATGTTTTTATCAGGGAGCATTTAATTTTGTACTGTAGAAACACTAATTCATTCCTCATGGGAACACCAGCTCTACACATTCGTATTTTCTACGGAGAAAGCTAGAGGAACTGTGGCAAACAAACATGATATTCCTGTTTCTATAGATGACATTTTATGCACTTGCCTAACGAAAAGATTTTGCTTTTCTCCAAAACCATTTTTACTGTGATTTCCTCAGTTGATTGCAAACGAATTCCACACCAGTTTGTCCAGATATGACTAGATGAAACTGGAAATATCCGGTTGTGTTTTGGCTAACTCAATCCCAGATATTGCTACAGCCTCTGTGTTTGTGTTTACTGGATATTATCAATGGACTTTATTGTTTCTAATGTTTTTTATCAGGTAACATTTTATTTTGAGCTTGGATACAGTAATTGGTTCCACATGGAGACACCCCAGCTCTACACATTCGTATTTTCTAGGGAGAAAGCTAGAGGAACTGCGGCAAACATACATGATATTTCTGTATGTATGGATGACATTTTTTGCACTACCCTAACGAAAATACTCTGCTTTTCTCAAAAACCATTTTTATTGTGATTTTCTTGGTCAACTGCATACGAATTCCACACCAGTTTTTCTGGATATGACTGGATGACAACGGAAATATTCGGTTTTGTTTTGACTAACTCAATCAAAGATATTGCAACATACTTTGTGTTTGTGTATTCCTGATATAATCCACGGACTTTATTGATTTGAATGTTTTTTATCAGGGAACATTGAATTTTTGTTTGGAATCACTAATTGGTTCCACATGGTGACACCAGCTCTAGGTATTCGTAATTTCTAGGGAGAAAGCTAGATGAACAGAGGCAAACAAACCTGATATTTCTCGTTGAGTCGATGACATTTTATGCACTTGCCTAACGAAAAGATTTTGCTTTTCTTCAAAACCATTTTTACTGTCATTTTCTCGGTCCATTGCATACGAATTCCACACCCGTTTGTCCAGATATGACAGGATGAAACCAGAAATATCCGGTTGTGTTTTGGCTTACTCAATCCCACATATTGCTACAGCCTCTGGGTTTGTTTATTCCTGATATTATCCACGGACTTCATTGTTTTGAATGTTTTTTTTTCAGGTAACATTTTATTTTGAATGTGGAAACACTAATTGGTTCCACATGGAGAGATCAGCTTTACACATTCATATTTTCTATTGAGAAGGTTAGAGGAACTGTGGTAAACAAACATGATATTTCTGTTTGTATCGATGACATTTTATGCACTTGCCTAACGAAAAGACTTTGCTTTTCTCCAAAACCATTTTTACTGTGATTTTCTTGGTCCATTGCATCCGAATTCCACACCAGTTTGTCCGGACATGACTGGATGAAACCAGAAATCACTGGATTTTTTTTGGCTAACTCAATCCCAAATATTGCTACAGCCTCTGTGTTTGTATTTTCTGGATATTATTCACAGACTTTATTTTTGGGAATGTTTTTTATCGGGGAACATTTTATTTTGAGTTTGGATACAGCAGCTAGTTCCACAGGGAGACACCAGCTCTACGTATTCGTATTTTCTGGGGAGAAAGCTAGAGGAACTGCAGCAAACAAACATGATATTTCTGTTTGTATAGATGACATTTTATGCACTTGCCTAATGTAAAGACTTTGCTTTTCTCCATCACCATTTTTACTGTGATTTCCTCAACCCATTTCATACCAATTCCACACCAGTTTGTCCGGATATGACTGGATGAAACCAGAAATATCCGGTTATGTTTTGGCTAACTCAATCCGAAATATTGCTACAGCCTCTGTGTTTGTGTTTTCTGGATATTATCGACGGACTTTATTGTTTCGAATGTTTTTATCAGGGAACATTTAATTTTGTACCGTTGCAACACTAATTGGTTCATCATGGGGACACCAGCTCTACACATTCCTATTTTATTGGGAGAAAGCTAGAGGAACTGCGGCAAACAAACATGATATTTCTGTTTGTATAGATGACATTTTATGCACTTGTCTAGCAAAAGACTTTGCTTTTCTGCAAAAGCCTTTTTTACTATGAATTTTTTGCTTCATTGCATACGAATTCCACACCACTTTGCCAGGATATGACTGGATGACACCAGAAATATCCGGTTGTGTTTTGGCTAACTCACTCCGAAATATTGTGAAAGCCTCTGTGTTTGTGTATTCCTGATATAATCCACGGACTTTATTGTTTTGAATGTTTTTATCAAGGAACATAAAATTTTGCACCGTTGAAACACTAACTGGTTCATCATGGGGACACCATCTCTACATATCCGTATTTTCTAGGGAGAAAGCTACAGGAACTGTGGCAAACAAACATGATATTTCTGTTTGTATAGATGACATTTTATGCACTTGCCTAACGAAAAGACTGCTTTTCTCCAAAACCATTTTTACTTTGATTTTCTCGGTCCATTGCGTCCGAATTCCAAACGACTTTTTCCAGATATTACTGGATGAAACCATAAATATCTGGTTGTGTTTTGGCTAACTCAATCTGAAATATTCTGAAAGCCTCTGTGGTTGTGTTTTCTGGATATTATCCACAGACTTTATTGTTTTGAATGTTTTTATCAGGGAGCATTTAATTTTGTACTGTAGAAACACTAATTCATTCATCATGGGAACACCAGCTCTACACATTTGTATTTTCTAGGGAGAAAGCTAGAGGAACTGCGGCAAACAAACATGATATTTCTGTTTGTATCGATGACATTTTATGCACATGCCAAACGAAAACACTTTGCTTTTCTCTAAAACCATTTTTACTCAGATTTTCTCAGCCCATTGCTTACGAATTCCAAAGAACTTTGCCGGGATATGACTGGATGAAACCACAAATATCCAGTTGTGTTTTGGCTAACTCAATCCAAAATATTTTGAAAGCCTCTATGTTTGTGTTTTCTGGATATTATCCACGGACTTTATTGTTTTGAATGTTTTTATCAGGGAACATTTAATTTGTGCTTGGAATCACTAAGTGGTTCCAAATGGAGACACCAGCTCTACACATTCATATTTTCTAGGGAGAAAGCTAGAGGAACTGCGGGAAACAAACCTGATATTTCTGTTTGTATCGATGACATTTTATGCACTTGCCTACTGAAATGACTTTGCTATTCTCCAAAACCATTCTTACTGTTATTTTCTCTGTGTATTGCATACGAATTCCACACCAGTTTGTCCAGATATGACTGGATGAAACGGGAAATATCCTATTTTGTTTTGGCTAACTCAATCCCAGATTTTGCTACAGCCTCTGTGTTTCTGTATTCCTGATATTATCCACAGACTTTACTGTTTTGAATGTTTTTATCAGGGAACATTTAATTTGTGCTTGGAATCACTAAGTGGTTCCAAATGGAGACACCAGCTCTACACATTCGTATTTTCTAGAGAAAAAGCTAGAGGAAATATGGCAAACAAACATGATATTTCTGTTTCTATCGATGACATTTTATGCACATGCCTAACGAAAAGACTTTGCTTTTCTCCAAAACCATTTTTACTCTGATTTTCTCAGCCCATTGCATACGAATTCTACACCACTTTGTCCGGATATGACTGGATGAAACCAGAAATATCCGGTTGTGTTTTGGCTAACTCAATCTGAAATATTGTGAAAGCCTCTGTGTTTGTGTTTTCTGGATATTATCCACGGACTTTATAGTTTTGAAAGTTTTTATCAGGGAACATTTAATTTTGTACCGTTGAAACACTAATTGGTTCCACATGGAGACACCAGCTCTACACTTTCGTATTTTCTAGGGAGAAAGCTAGAGGAACTGCGGCAAACATACATGATATTTCTGTATGTATAGATGACATTTTATGCACTCCCCTAACGAAAAGACTTTGCTTTTCTCCAAAACCATTTTTACTGTGATTTTCTCGGTCAACTGCATACGAATTCCGCAGCAGTTTGTCCAGATATGACTGGATAACACCGGAAATATCCAGTATCCTTTGGGTAACTCAATCAAAGATATTGCAATATCCTTTGTGTTTTTGTATTCCAGATATGATCCACGGACTTTATTGTTTTGAATGTTTTTATCAGGGAACATTTAATTTGTGCTTGGAATCACTAAGTGGTTCCACATGGAGACACCAGCTCTACACATTCATATTTTCTAGGGAGAAAGCTAGAGGAACTGCGGCAAACAAACATGATATTTCTGTTTGTATCGATGATATTTTATGCACTTGCATAAGGAAAAGGCCTTGCTTTTCTCCAAAACCATTTTTAGTCTGATTTTCTCAGCCCATTGCATACGAACTCCACACCAGTATGTCTGGATATGACTGGAAGAAACCAGTCATATCCGGTTGTGTTTTGGCTAACTCAATCTGAAATATTGTGAAAGCCTCTGTGTTTGTTTATTCCTGATATTATCCACGGACTTTATTGTTTTGAATGTTTTTTATCAGGGAGCATTTAATTTAGTGCTTGGAATCACTACTTGGTTGCACATGGAGACACCAGCTCTACACATTCGTATTTTCTAGGGAGAAAACTAGAGAAACTGCGACAAACAAACATGATATTTCTGTTTGTATCAAAGATATTTTATGCATTTGCCTAACGAAAAGACTTTGCTTTTCTCCAAAACCATTTGTACTGTGATTTTCTTGGTCCATTGCATACGAATTCCACACCACTTTGTCCGGATGTGACTGGATGAAACCAGAAATATCCGGTTGTGTTTTGTCTAACTCAATCCGAAATATTGTGAAAGACACACTGTTTGTGTTTTTTGGATATTATCAATGGACTTTATTGTTTTGAATGTTTTTATCAAGGATCATTTAATTTTGTACCATTGAAACACTAATTGGTTCATCATGGGGACACCAGCTCTACACATTCGTATTTTCTAGGGAGAAAACTAGAGGAACTGCGGCAAACAAACATGACATTTCTGTTTGTATAGATGACATTTTATGCACTTGCCTAGCGAAAAGACTTTGCTTTTCTGCAAAACCATTTTTACTGTGATTTTCTCGGTCCATTGCATCTGAATTCTACACCAGTTTGTCCGGATATGAGTGGATGAATACAGAAATATCCGGTTGTGTTTTGACTAACTCAATCCGAAATATTGTGAAAGCCTCTGTGTTTGTGTTTTCTGGATATTATCCACGGACTTTATTGTTTTGAATGTTTTTATCAGGGAGCATTTAATTTTGTACTGTAGAAACACTAATTCATTCCTCATGGGAACACCAGCTCTACACATTCGTATTTTCTACGGAGAAAGCTAGAGGAACTGTGGCAAACAAACATGATATTCCTGTTTCTATAGATGACATTTTATGCACTTGCCTAACGAAAAGATTTTGCTTTTCTCCAAAACCATTTTTACTGTGATTTCCTCAGTTGATTGCAAACGAATTCCACACCAGTTTGTCCAGATATGACTAGATGAAACTGGAAATATCCGGTTGTGTTTTGGCTAACTCAATCCCAGATATTGCTACAGCCTCTGTGTTTGTGTTTACTGGATATTATCAATGGACTTTATTGTTTCTAATGTTTTTTATCAGGTAACATTTTATTTTGAGCTTGGATACAGTAATTGGTTCCACATGGAGACACCCCAGCTCTACACATTCGTATTTTCTAGGGAGAAAGCTAGAGGAACTGCGGCAAACATACATGATATTTCTGTATGTATAGATGACATTTTTTGCACTACCCTAACGAAAATACTCTGCTTTTCTCAAAAACCATTTTTATTGTGATTTTCTTGGTCAACTGCATACGAATTCCACACCAGTTTTTCTGGATATGACTGGATGACAACGGAAATATTCGGTTTTGTTTTGACTAACTCAATCAAAGATATTGCAACATACTTTGTGTTTGTGTATTCCTGATATAATCCACGGACTTTATTGATTTGAATGTTTTTTATCAGGGAACATTGAATTTTTGTTTGGAATCACTAATTGGTTCCACATGGTGACACCAGCTCTAGGTATTCGTAATTTCTAGGGAGAAAGCTAGATGAACAGAGGCAAACAAACCTGATATTTCTCGTTGAGTCGATGACATTTTATGCACTTGCCTAACGAAAAGATTTTGCTTTTCTTCAAAACCATTTTTACTGTCATTTTCTCGGTCCATTGCATACGAATTCCACACCCGTTTGTCCAGATATGACAGGATGAAACCAGAAATATCCGGTTGTGTTTTGGCTTACTCAATCCCACATATTGCTACAGCCTCTGGGTTTGTTTATTCCTGATATTATCCACGGACTTCATTGTTTTGAATGTTTTTTTTCAGGTAACATTTTATTTTGAATGTGGAAACACTAATTGGTTCCACATGGAGAGATCAGCTTTACACATTCATATTTTCTATTGAGAAGGTTAGAGGAACTGTGGTAAACAAACATGATATTTCTGTTTGTATCGATGACATTTTATGCACTTGCCTAACGAAAAGACTTTGCTTTTCTCCAAAACCATTTTTACTGTGATTTTCTTGGTCCATTGCATCCGAATTCCACACCAGTTTGTCCGGACATGACTGGATGAAACCAGAAATCACTGGATTTTTTTTGGCTAACTCAATCCCAAATATTGCTACAGCCTCTGTGTTTGTATTTTCTGGATATTATTCACAGACTTTATTTTTGGGAATGTTTTTTATCGGGGAACATTTTATTTTGAGTTTGGATACAGCAGCTAGTTCCACAGGGAGACACCAGCTCTACGTATTCGTATTTTCTGGGGAGAAAGCTAGAGGAACTGCAGCAAACAAACATGATATTTCTGTTTGTATAGATGACATTTTATGCACTTGCCTAATGTAAAGACTTTGCTTTTCTCCATCACCATTTTTACTGTGATTTCCTCAACCCATTTCATACCAATTCCACACCAGTTTGTCCGGATATGACTGGATGAAACCAGAAATATCCGGTTTTGTTTTGGCTAACTCAATCCGAAATATTGCTACAGCCTCTGTGTTTGTGTTTTCTGGATATTATCGACGGACTTTATTGTTTCGAATGTTTTTATCAGGGAACATTTAATTTTGTACCGTTGCAACACTAGTTGGTTCATCATGGGGACACCAGCTCTACACATTCCTATTTTATTGGGAGAAAGCTAGAGGAACTGCAGCAAACAAACATGATATTTCTGTTTGTATAGATGACATTTTATGCACTTGTCTAGCAAAAGACTTTGCTTTTCTGCAAAAGCCTTTTTTACTATGAATTTTTTGCTTCATTGCATACAAATTCCACACCACTTTGCCAGGATATGACTGGATGACACCAGAAATATCCGGTTGTGTTTTGGCTAACTCACTCCGAAATATTGTGAAAGCCTCTGTGTTTGTGTATTCCTGATATAATCCACGGACTTTATTGTTTTGAATGTTTTTATCAAGGAACATAAAATTTTGCACCGTTGAAACACTAACTGGTTCATCATGGGGACACCATCTCTACATATCCGTATTTTCTAGGGAGAAAGCTACAGGAACTGTGGCAAACAAACATGATATTTCTGTTTGTATAGATGACATTTTATGCACTTGCCTAACGAAAAGACTGCTTTTCTCCAAAACCATTTTTACTTTGATTTTCTCGGTCCATTGCATCCGAATTCCAAAAGACTTTTTCCAGATATTACTGGATGAAACCATAAATATCCGGTTGTGTTTTGGCTAACTCAATCTGAAATATTCTGAAAGCCTCTGTGGTTGTGTTTTCTGGATATTATCCACAGACTTTATTGTTTTGAATGTTTTTATCAGGGAGCATTTAATTTTGTACTGTAGAAACACTAATTCATTCATCATGGGAACACCAGCTCTACACATTTGTATTTTCTAGGGAGAAAGCTAGAGGAACTGCGGCAAACAAACATGATATTTCTGTTTGTATCGATGACATTTTATGCACATGCCAAACGAAAACACTTTGCTTTTCTCTAAAACCATTTTTACTCAGATTTTCTCAGCCCATTGCTTACGAATTCCAAAGAACTTTGTCGGGATATGACTGGATGAAACCACAAATATCCAGTTGTGTTTTGGCTAACTCAATCCAAAATATTTTGAAAGCCTCTATGTTTGTGTTTTCTGGATATTATCCACGGACTTTATTGTTTTGAATGTTTTTATCAGGGAACATTTAATTTGTGCTTGGAATCACTAAGTGGTTCCAAATGGAGACACCAGCTCTACACATTCATATTTTCTAGGGAGAAAGCTAGAGGAACTGCGGGAAACAAACCTGATATTTCTGTTTGTATCGATGACATTTTATGCACTTGCCTACTGAAATGACTTTGCTATTCTCCAAAACCATTCTTACTGTTATTTTCTCTGTGTATTGCATATGAATTCCACACCAGTTTGTCCAGATATGACTGGATGAAATGGGAAATATCCTATTTTGTTTTGGCTAACTCAATCCCAGATTTTGCTACAGCCTCTGTGTTTCTGTATTCCTGATATTATCCACAGACTTTACTGTTTTGAATGTTTTTATCAGGGAACATTTAATTTGTGCTTGGAATCACTAAGTGGTTCCAAATGGAGACACCAGCTCTACACATTCGTATTTTCTAGAGAAAAAGCTAGAGGAAATATGGCAAACAAACATGATATTTCTGTTTCTATCGATGACATTTTATGCACATGCCTAACGAAAAGACTTTGCTTTTCTCCAAAACCATTTTTACTCTGATTTTCTCAGCCCATTGCATACGAATTCTACACCACTTTGTCCGGATATGACTGGATGAAACCAGAAATATCCGGTTGTGTTTTGGCTAACTCAATCTGAAATATTGTGAAAGCCTCTGTGTTTGTGTTTTCTGGATATTATCCACGGACTTTATAGTTTTGAAAGTTTTTATCAGGGAACATTTAATTTTGTACCGTTGAAACACTAATTGGTTCCACATGGAGACACCAGCTCTACACTTTCCTATTTTCTAGGGAGAAAGCTAGAGGAACTGCGGCAAACATACATGATATTTCTGTATGTATAGATGACATTTTATGCACTCCCCTAACGAAAAGACTTTGCTTTTCTCCAAAACCATTTTTACTGTGATTTTCTCGGTCAACTGCATACGAATTCCGCAGCAGTTTGTCCGGATATGACTGGATAACACCGGAAATATCCAGTATCCTTTGGGTAACTCAATCAAAGATATTGCAATATCCTTTGTGTTTTTGTATTCCAGATATAATCCACGGACTTTATTGTTTTGAATGTTTTTATCAGGGAACATTTAATTTGTGCTTGGAATCACTAAGTGGTTCCACATGGAGACACCAGCTCTACACATTCATATTTTCTAGGGAGAAAGCTAGAGGAACTGCGGCAAACAAACATGATATTTCTGTTTGTATCGATGATATTTTATGCACTTGCATAAGGAAAAGGCCTTGCTTTTCTCCAAAACCATTTTTAGTCTGATTTTCTCAGCCCATTGCATACGAACTCCACACCAGTATGTCTGGATATGACTGGAAGAAACCAGTCATATCCGGTTGTGTTTTGGCTAACTCAATCTGAAATATTGTGAAAGCCTCTGTGTTTGTTTATTCCTGATATTATCCACGGACTTTATTGTTTTGAATGTTTTTTATCAGGGAGCATTTAATTTAGTGCTTGGAATCACTACTTGGTTGCACATGGAGACACCAGCTCTACACATTCGTATTTTCTAGGGAGAAAACTAGAGAAACTGCGACAAACAAACATGATATTTCTGTTTGTATCAAAGATATTTTATGCATTTGCCTAACGAAAAGACTTTGCTTTTCTCCAAAACCATTTGTACTGTGATTTTCTTGGTCCATTGCATACGGATTCCACACCACTTTGTCCGGATGTGACTGGATGAAACCAGAAATATCCGGTTGTGTTTTGTCTAACTCAATCCGAAATATTGTGAAAGACACACTGTTTGTGTTTTTTGGATATTATCAATGGACTTTATTGTTTTGAATGTTTTTATCAAGGATCATTTAATTTGTACCATTGAAACACTAATTGGTTCATCATGGGGACACCAGCTCTACACATTCGTATTTTCTAGGGAGAAAACTAGAGGAACTGCGGCAAACAAACATGACATTTCTGTTTGTATAGATGACATTTTATGCACTTGCCTAGCGAAAAGACTTTGCTTTTCTGCAAAACCATTTTTACTGTGATTTTCTCGGTCCATTGCATCTGAATTCTACACCAGTTTGTCCGGATATGAGTGGATGAATACAGAAATATCCGGTTGTGTTTTGACTAACTCAATCCGAAATATTGTGAAAGCCTCTGTGTTTGTGTTTTCTGGATATTATCCACGGACTTTATTGTTTTGAATGTTTTTATCAGGGAGCATTTAATTTTGTACTGTAGAAACACTAATTCATTCCTCATGGGAACACCAGCTCTACACATTCGTATTTTCTACGGAGAAAGCTAGAGGAACTGCGGCAAACAAACATGATATTCCTGTTTCTATAGATGACGTTTTATGCACTTGCCTAACGAAAAGATTTTGCTTTTCTCCAAAACCATTTTTACTGTGATTTCCTCAGTTGATTGCAAACGAATTCCACACCAGTTTGTCCAGATATGACTAGATGAAACTGGAAATATCCGGTTGTGTTTTGGCTAACTCAATCCCAGATATTGCTACAGCCTCTGTGTTTGTGTTTACTGGATATTATCAATGGACTTTATTGTTTCTAGTTTTTTATCAGGTAACATTTTATTTTGAGCTTGGATACAGTAATTGGTTCCACATGGAGACACCCCAGCTCTACACATTCGTATTTTCTAGGGAGAAAGCTAGAGGAACTGCGGCAAACATACATGATATTTCTGTATGTATAGATGACATTTTTTGCACTACCCTAACGAAAATACTCTGCTTTTCTCAAAAACCATTTTTATTGTGATTTTCTCGGTCAACTGCATACGAATTCCACACCAGTTTTTCTGGATATGACTGGATGACAACGGAAATATTCGGTTTTGTTTTGACTAACTCAATCCGAAATATTGTGAAAGCCTCTGTGTTTGTGTATTCCTGATATAATCCACGGACTTTATTGATTTGAATGTTTTTTATCAGGGAACATTGAATTTTTGTTTGGAATCACTAATTGGTTCCACATGGTGACACCAGCTCTAGGTATTCGTAATTTCTAGGGAGAAAGCTAGATGAACAGAGGCAAACAAACCTGATATTTCTCGTTGAGTCGATGACATTTTATGCACTTGCCTAACGAAAAGATTTTGCTTTTCTTCAAAACCATTTTTACTGTCATTTTCTCGGTCCATTGCATACGAATTCCACACCCGTTTGTCCGGATATGACAGGATGAAACCAGAAATATCCGGTTGTGTTTTGGCTTACTCAATCCCACATATTGCTACAGCCTCTGGGTTTGTTTATTCCTGATATTATCCACGGACTTCATTGTTTTGAATGTTTTTTTTCAGGTAACATTTTATTTTGAATGTGGAAACACTAATTGGTTCCACATGGAGAGATCAGCTTTACACATTCATATTTTCTATTGAGAAGGTTAGAGGAACTGTGGTAAACAAACATGATATTTCTGTTTGTATCGATGACATTTTATGCACTTGCCTAACGAAAAGACTTTGCTTTTCTCCAAAACCATTTTTACTGTGATTTTCTTGGTCCATTGCATCCGAATTCCACACCAGTTTGTCCGGACATGACTGGATGAAACCAGAAATCACTGGATTTTTTTTGGCTAACTCAATCCCAAATATTGCTACAGCCTCTGTGTTTGTATTTTCTGGATATTATTCACAGACTTTATTTTTGGGAATGTTTTTTATCGGGGAACATTTTATTTTGAGTTTGGATACAGCAGCTAGTTCCACAGGGAGACACCAGCTCTACGTATTCGTATTTTCTGGGGAGAAAGCTAGAGGAACTGCAGCAAACAAACATGATATTTCTGTTTGTATAGATGACATTTTATGCACTTGCCTAATGTAAAGACTTTGCTTTTCTCCATCACCATTTTTACTGTGATTTCCTCAACCCATTTCATACCAATTCCACACCAGTTTGTCCGGATATGACTGGATGAAACCAGAAATATCCGGTTATGTTTTGGCTAACTCAATCCGAAATATTGCTACAGCCTCTGTGTTTGTGTTTTCTGGATATTATCGACGGACTTTACTGTTTCGAATGTTTTTATCAGGGAACATTTAATTTTGTACCGTTGCAACACTAATTGGTTCATCATGGGGACACCAGCTCTACACATTCCTATTTTATTGGGAGAAAGCTAGAGGAACTGCGGCAAACAAACATGATATTTCTGTTTGTATAGATGACATTTTATGCACTTGTCTAGCAAAAGACTTTGCTTTTCTGCAAAAGCCTTTTTTACTATGAATTTTTTGCTTCATTGCATACGAATTCCACACCACTTTGCCAGGATATGACTGGATGACACCAGAAATATCCGGTTGTGTTTTGGCTAACTCACTCCGAAATATTGTGAAAGCCTCTGTGTTTGTGTATTCCTGATATAATCCACGGACTTTATTGTTTTGAATGTTTTTATCAAGGAACATAAAATTTTGCACCGTTGAAACACTAACTGGTTCATCATGGGGACACCATCTCTACATATCCGTATTTTCTAGGGAGAAAGCTACAGGAACTGTGGCAAACAAACATGATATTTCTGTTTGTATAGATGACATTTTATGCACTTGCCTAACGAAAAGACTGCTTTTCTCCAAAACCATTTTTACTTTGATTTTCTCGGTCCATTGCATCCGAATTCCAAACGACTTTTTCCAGATATTACTGGATGAAACCATAAATATCCGGTTGTGTTTTGGCTAACTCAATCTGAAATATTCTGAAAGCCTCTGTGGTTGTGTTTTCTGGATATTATCCACAGACTTTATTGTTTTGAATGTTTTTATCAGGGAGCATTTAATTTTGTACTGTAGAAACACTAATTCATTCATCATGGGAACACCAGCTCTACACATTTGTATTTTCTAGGGAGAAAGCTAGAGGAACTGCGGCAAACAAACATGATATTTCTGTTTGTATCGATGACATTTTATGCACATGCCAAACGAAAACACTTTGCTTTTCTCTAAAACCATTTTTACTCAGATTTTCTCAGCCCATTGCTTACGAATTCCAAAGAACTTTGTCGGGATATGACTGGATGAAACCACAAATATCCAGTTGTGTTTTGGCTAACTCAATCCAAAATATTTTGAAAGCCTCTATGTTTGTGTTTTCTGGATATTATCCACGGACTTTATTGTTTTGAATGTTTTTATCAGGGAACATTTAATTTGTGCTTGGAATCACTAAGTGGTTCCAAATGGAGACACCAGCTCTACACATTCATATTTTCTAGGGAGAAAGCTAGAGGAACTGCGGGAAACAAACCTGATATTTCTGTTTGTATCGATGACATTTTATGCACTTGCCTACTGAAATGACTTTGCTATTCTCCAAAACCATTCTTACTGTTATTTTCTCTGTGTATTGCATACGAATTCCACACCAGTTTGTCCAGATATGACTGGATGAAACGGGAAATATCCTATTTTGTTTTGGCTAACTCAATCCCAGATTTTGCTACAGCCTCTGTGTTTCTGTATTCCTGATATTATCCACAGACTTTACTGTTTTGAATGTTTTTATCAGGGAACATTTAATTTGTGCTTGGAATCACTAAGTGGTTCCAAATGGAGACACCAGCTCTACACATTCGTATTTTCTAGAGAAAAAGCTAGAGGAAATGTGGCAAACAAACATGATATTTCTGTTTCTATCGATGACATTTTATGCACATGCCTAACGAAAAGACTTTGCTTTTCTCCAAAACCATTTTTACTCTGATTTTCTCAGCCCATTGCATACGAATTCTACACCACTTTGTCCGGATATGACTGGATGAAACCAGAAATATCCGGTTGTGTTTTGGCTAACTCAATCTGAAATATTGTGAAAGTCTCTGTGTTTGTGTTTTCTGGATATTATCCACGGACTTTATAGTTTTGAAAGTTTTTATCAGGGAACATTTAATTTTGTACCGTTGAAACACTAATTGGTTCCACATGGAGACACCAGCTCTACACTTTCGTATTTTCTAGGGAGAAAGCTAGAGGAACTGCGGCAAACATACATGATATTTCTGTATGTATAGATGACATTTTATGCACTCCCCTAACGAAAAGACTTTGCTTTTCTCCAAAACCATTTTTACTGTGATTTTCTCGGTCAACTGCATACGAATTCCGCAGCAGTTTGTCCGGATATGACTGGATAACACCGGAAATATCCAGTATCCTTTGGGTAACTCAATCAAAGATATTGCAATATCCTTTGTGTTTTTGTATTCCAGATATGATCCACGGACTTTATTGTTTTGAATGTTTTTATCAGGGAACATTTAATTTTTGGTTGGAATCACTAATTGGTTCCACATGGAGACACCAGCTCTACACATTCATATTTTCTAGGGAGAAAGCTTGAGGAACTGTGGCAAACAAACATGATATTTCTGTTTGTATTGATGATATTTTATGCACTTGCATAAGGAAAAGGCCTTGCTTTTCTCCAAAACCATTTTTAGTCTGATTTTCTCAGCCCATTGCATACGAACTCCACACCAGTATGTCCGGATATGACTGGAAGAAACCAGTCATATCCGGTTGTGTTTTGGCTAACTCAATCTGAAATATTGTGAAAGCCTCTGTGTTTGTTTATTCCTGATATTATCCACGGACTTTATTGTTTTGAATGTTTTTTATCAGGGAGCATTTAATTTAGTGCTTGGAATCACTACTTGGTTGCACATGGAGACACCAGCTCTACACATTCGTATTTTCTAGGGAGAAAACTAGAGAAACTGCGACAAACAAACATGATATTTCTGTTTGTATCAAAGATATTTTATGCATTTGCCTAACGAAAAGACTTTGCTTTTCTCCAAAACCATTTGTACTATGATTTTCTCGGTCCATTGCATACGAATTCCACACCACTTTGTCCGGATGTGACTGGATGAAACCAGAAATATCCGGTTGTGTTTTGTCTAACTCAATCCGAAATATTGTGAAAGACACACTGTTTGTGTTTTTTGGATATTATCAATGGACTTTATTGTTTTGAATGTTTTTATCAAGGATCATTTAATTTTGTACCATTGAAACACTAATTGGTTCATCATGGGGACACCAGCTCTACACATTCGTATTTTCTAGGGAGAAAACTAGAGGAACTGCGGCAAACAAACATGACATTTCTGTTTGTATAGATGACATTTTATGCACTTGCCTAGCGAAAAGACTTTGCTTTTCTGCAAAACCATTTTTACTGTGATTTTCTCGGTCCATTGCATCTGAATTCTACACCACTTTGTCCGGATATGAGTGGATGAATACAGAAATATCCGGTTGTGTTTTGACTAACTCAATCCGAAATATTGTGAAAGCCTCTGTGTTTGTGTTTTCTGGATATTATCCACGGACTTTATTGTTTTGAATGTTTTTATCAGGGAGCATTTAATTTTGTACTGTAGAAACACTAATTCATTCCTCATGGGAACACCAGCTCTACACATTCGTATTTTCTACGGAGAAAGCTAGAGGAACTGCGGCAAACAAACATGATATTCCTGTTTCTATAGATGACATTTTATGCACTTGCCTAACGAAAAGATTTTGCTTTTCTTCAAAACCATTTTTACTGTCATTTTCTCGGTCCATTGCATACGAATTCCACACCCGTTTGTCCGGATATGACAGGATGAAACCAGAAATATCCGGTTGTGTTTTGGCTTACTCAATCCCACATATTGCTACAGCCTCTGGGTTTGTTTATTCCTGATATTATCCACGGACTTCATTGTTTTGAATGTTTTTTTTCAGGTAACATTTTATTTTGAATGTGGAAACACTAATTGGTTCCACATGGAGAGATCAGCTTTACACATTCATATTTTCTATTGAGAAGGTTAGAGGAACTGTGGTAAACAAACATGATATTTCTGTTTGTATCGATGACATTTTATGCACTTGCCTAACGAAAAGACTTTGCTTTTCTCCAAAACCATTTTTACTGTGATTTTCTTGGTCCATTGCATCCGAATTCCACACCAGTTTGTCCGGACATGACTGGATGTAACCAGAAATCACTGGATTTTTTTTGGCTAACTCAATCCCAAATATTGCTACAGCCTCTGTGTTTGTATTTTCTGGATATTATTCACAGACTTTATTTTTGGGAATGTTTTTTATCGGGGAACATTTTATTTTGAGTTTGGATACAGCAGCTAGTTCCACAGGGAGACACCAGCTCTACGTATTCGTATTTTCTGGGGAGAAAGCTAGAGGAACTGCAGCAAACAAACATGATATTTCTGTTTGTATAGATGACATTTTATGCACTTGCCTAATGTAAAGACTTTGCTTTTCTCCATCACCATTTTTACTGTGATTTCCTCAACCCATTTCATACCAATTCCACACCAGTTTGTCCGGATATGACTGGATGAAACCAGAAATATCCGGTTATGTTTTGGCTAACTCAATCCGAAATATTGCTACAGCCTCTGTGTTTGTGTTTTCTGGATATTATCGACGGACTTTATTGTTTCGAATGTTTTTATCAGGGAACATTTAATTTTGTACCGTTGCAACACTAGTTGGTTCATCATGGGGACACCAGCTCTACACATTCCTATTTTATTGGGAGAAAGCTAGAGGAACTGCGGCAAACAAACATGATATTTCTGTTTGTATAGATGACATTTTATGCACTTGTCTAGCAAAAGACTTTGCTTTTCTGCAAAAGCCTTTTTTACTATGAATTTTTTGCTTCATTGCATACGAATTCCACACCACTTTGCCAGGATATGACTGGATGACACCAGAAATATCCGGTTGTGTTTTGGCTAACTCACTCCGAAATATTGTGAAAGCCTCTGTGTTTGTGCATTCCTGATATAATCCACGGACTTTATTGTTTTGAATGTTTTTATCAAGGAACATAAAATTTTGCACCGTTGAAACACTAACTGGTTCATCATGGGGACACCATCTCTACATATCCGTATTTTCTAGGGAGAAAGCTACAGGAACTGTGGCAAACAAACATGATATTTCTGTTTGTATAGATGACATTTTATGCACTTGCCTAACGAAAAGACTGCTTTTCTCCAAAACCATTTTTACTTTGATTTTCTCGGTCCATTGCATCCGAATTCCAAACGACTTTTTCCAGATATTACTGGATGAAACCATAAATATCCGGTTGTGTTTTGGCTAACTCAATCTGAAATATTCTGAAAGCCTCTGTGGTTGTGTTTTCTGGATATTATCCACAGACTTTATTGTTTTGAATGTTTTTATCAGGGAGCATTTAATTTTGTACTGTAGAAACACTAATTCATTCATCATGGGAACACCAGCTCTACACATTTGTATTTTCTAGGGAGAAAGCTAGAGGAACTGCGGCAAACAAACATGATATTTCTGTTTGTATCGATGACATTTTATGCACATGCCAAACGAAAACACTTTGCTTTTCTCTAAAACCATTTTTACTCAGATTTTCTCAGCCCATTGCTTACGAATTCCAAAGAACTTTGTCGGGATATGACTGGATGAAACCACAAATATCCGGTTGTGTTTTGGCTAACTCAATCCAAAATATTTTGAAAGCCTCTATGTTTGTGTTTTCTGGATATTATCCACGGACTTTATTGTTTTGAATGTTTTTATCAGGGAACATTTAATTTGTGCTTGGAATCACTAAGTGGTTCCAAATGGAGACACCAGCTCTACACATTCGTATTTTCTAGAGAAAAAGCTAGAGGAAATGTGGCAAACAAACATGATATTTCTGTTTCTATCGATGACATTTTATGCACATGCCTAACGAAAAGACTTTGCTTTTCTCCAAAACCATTTTTACTCTGATTTTCTCAGCCCATTGCATACGAATTCTACACCACTTTGTCCGGATATGACTGGATGAAACCAGAAATATCCGGTTGTGTTTTGGCTAACTCAATCTGAAATATTGTGAAAGCCTCTGTGTTTGTGTTTTCTGGATATTATCCACGGACTTTATAGTTTTGAAAGTTTTTATCAGGGAACATTTAATTTTGTACCGTTGAAACACTAATTGGTTCCACATGGAGACACCAGCTCTACACTTTTGTATTTTCTAGGGAGAAAGCTAGAGGAACTGCGGCAAACATACATGATATTTCTGTATGTATAGATGACATTTTATGCACTCCCCTAACGAAAAGACTTTGCTTTTCTCCAAAACCATTTTTACTGTGATTTTCTCGGTCAACTGCATACGAATTCCGCAGCAGTTTTTCCGGATATGACTGGATAACACCGGAAATATCCAGTATCCTTTGGGTAACTCAATCAAAGATATTGCAATATCCTTTGTGTTTTTGTATTCCAGATATAATCCACGGACTTTATTGTTTTGAATGTTTTTATCAGGGAACATTTAATTTTTGGTTGGAATCACTAATTGGTTCCACATGGAGACACCAGCTCTACACATTCATATTTTCTAGGGAGAAAGCTAGAGGAACTGCGGCAAACAAACATGATATTTCTGTTTGTATCGATGATATTTTATGCACTTGCATAAGGAAAAGGCCTTGCTTTTCTCCAAAACCATTTTTAGTCTGATTTTCTCAGCCCATTGCATACGAACTCCACACCAGTATGTCCGGATATGACTGGAAGAAACCAGTCATATCCGGTTGTGTTTTGGCTAACTCAATCTGAAATATTGTGAAAGCCTCTGTGTTTGTTTATTCCTGATATTATCCACGGACTTTATTGTTTTGAATGTTTTTTATCAGGGAGCATTTAATTTAGTGCTTGGAATCACTACTTGGTTGCACATGGAGACACCAGCTCTACACATTCGTATTTTCTAGGGAGAAAACTAGAGAAACTGCGACAAACAAACATGATATTTCTGTTTGTATCAAAGATATTTTATGCATTTGCCTAACGAAAAGACTTTGCTTTTCTCCAAAACCATTTGTACTGTGATTTTCTTGGTCCATTGCATACGAATTCCACACCACTTTGTCCGGATGTGACTGGATGAAACCAGAAATATCCGGTTGTGTTTTGTCTAACTCAATCCGAAATATTGTGAAAGACACACTGTTTGTGTTTTTTGGATATTATCAATGGACTTTATTGTTTTGAATGTTTTTATCAAGGATCATTTAATTTTGTACCATTGAAACACTAATTGGTTCATCATGGGGACACCAGCTCTACACATTCGTATTTTCTAGGGAGAAAACTAGAGGAACTGCGGCAAACAAACATGACATTTCTGTTTGTATAGATGACATTTTATGCACTTGCCTAGCGAAAAGACTTTGCTTTTCTGCAAAACCATTTTTACTGTGATTTTCTCGGTCCATTGCATCTGAATTCTACACCAGTTTGTCCAGATATGAGTGGATGAATACAGAAATATCCGGTTGTGTTTTGACTAACTCAATCCGAAATATTGTGAAAGCCTCTGTGTTTGTGTTTTCTGGATATTATCCACGGACTTTATTGTTTTGAATGTTTTTATCAGGGAGCATTTAATTTTGTACTGTAGAAACACTAATTCATTCCTCATGGGAACACCAGCTCTACACATTCGTATTTTCTACGGAGAAAGCCAGAGGAACTGCGGCAAACAAACATGATATTCCTGTTTCTATAGATGACATTTTATGCACTTGCCTAACGAAAAGATTTTGCTTTTCTCCAAAACCATTTTTACTGTGATTTCCTCAGTTGATTGCAAACGAATTCCACACCAGTTTGTCCAGATATGACTAGATGAAACTGGAAATATCCGGTTGTGTTTTGGCTAACTCAATCCCAGATATTGCTACAGCCTCTGTGTTTGTGTTTACTGGATATTATCAATGGACTTTATTGTTTCTAATGTTTTTTATCAGGTAACATTTTATTTTGAGCTTGGATACAGTAATTGGTTCCACATGGAGACACCCCAGCTCTACACATTCGTATTTTCTAGGGAGAAAGCTAGAGGAACTGCGGCAAACATACATGATATTTCTGTATGTATAGATGACATTTTTTGCACTACCCTAACGAAAATACTCTGCTTTTCTCAAAAACCATTTTTATTGTGATTTTCTCGGTCAACTGCATACGAATTCCACACCAGTTTTTCCGGATATGACTGGATGACAACGGAAATATTCGGTTTTGTTTTGACTAACTCAATCAAAGATATTGCAACATACTTTGTGTTTGTGTATTCCTGATATAATCCACGGACTTTATTGTTTTGAATGTTTTTTATCAGGGAACATTGAATTTTTGTTTGGAATCACTAATTGGTTCCACATGGTGACACCAGCTCTAGGTATTCGTAATTTCTAGGGAGAAAGCTAGATGAACAGAGGCAAACAAACATGATATTTCTCTGAGTCGATGACATTTTATGCACTTGCCTAACGAAAAGATTTTGCTTTTCTTCAAAACCATTTTTACTGTCATTTTCTCGGTCCATTGCATACGAATTCCACACCCGTTTGTCCGGATATGACAGGATGAAACCAGAAATATCCGGTTGTGTTTTGGCTTACTCAATCCCACATATTGCTACAGCCTCTGGGTTTGTTTATTCCTGATATTATCCACGGACTTCATTGTTTTGAATGTTTTTTTCAGGTAACATTTTATTTTGAATGTGGAAACACTAATTGGTTCCACATGGAGAGATCAGCTTTACACATTCATATTTTCTATTGAGAAGGTTAGAGGAACTGTGGTAAACAAACATGATATTTCTGTTTGTATCGATGACATTTTATGCACTTGCCTAACGAAAAGACTTTGCTTTTCTCCAAAACCATTTTTACTGTGATTTTCTTGGTCCATTGCATCCGAATTCCACACCAGTTTGTCCGGACATGACTGGATGAAACCAGAAATCACTGGATTTTTTTTGGCTAACTCAATCCCAAATATTGCTACAGCCTCTGTGTTTGTATTTTCTGGATATTATTCACAGACTTTATTTTTGGGAATGTTTTTTATCGGGGAACATTTTATTTTGAGTTTGGATACAGCAGCTAGTTCCACAGGGAGACACCAGCTCTACGTATTCGTATTTTCTGGGGAGAAAGCTAGAGGAACTGCAGCAAACAAACATGATATTTCTGTTTGTATAGATGACATTTTATGCACTTGCCTAATGTAAAGACTTTGCTTTTCTCCATCACCATTTTTACTGTGATTTCCTCAACCCATTTCATACCAATTCCACACCAGTTTGTCCGGATATGACTGGATGAAACCAGAAATATCCGGTTATGTTTTGGCTAACTCAATCCGAAATATTGCTACAGCCTCTGTGTTTGTGTTTTCTGGATATTATCGATGGACTTTATTGTTTCGAATGTTTTTATCAGGGAACATTTAATTTTGTACCGTTGCAACACTAATTGGTTCATCATGGGGACACCAGCTCTACACATTCCTATTTTATTGGGAGAAAGCTAGAGGAACTGCGGCAAACAAACATGATATTTCTGTTTGTATAGATGACATTTTATGCACTTGTCTAGCAAAAGACTTTGCTTTTCTGCAAAAGCCTTTTTTACTATGAATTTTTTGCTTCATTGCATACGAATTCCACACCACTTTGCCAGGATATGACTGGATGACACCAGAAATATCCGGTTGTGTTTTGGCTAACTCACTCCGAAATATTGTGAAAGCCTCTGTGTTTGTGTATTCCTGATATAATCCACGGACTTTATTGTTTTGAATGTTTTTATCAAGGAACATAAAATTTTGCACCGTTGAAACACTAACTGGTTCATCATGGGGACACCATCTCTACATATCCGTATTTTCTAGGGAGAAAGCTACAGGAACTGTGGCAAACAATCATGATATTTCTGTTTGTATAGATGACATTTTATGCACTTGCCTAACGAAAAGACTGCTTTTCTCCAAAACCATTTTTACTTTGATTTTCTCGGTCCATTGCATCCGAATTCCAAACGACTTTTTCCAGATATTACTGGATGAAACCATAAATATCCGGTTGTGTTTTGGCTAACTCAATCTGAAATATTCTGAAAGCCTCTGTGTTTGTGTTTTCTGGATATTATCGATGGACTTTATTGTTTTGAATATTTTTATCAGGTAACATTTTTTTGGTCTTGGAAACAAAAATGGGTTCCACATGTAGACACCAGCTCTACACATTCCTATTCTCTAGGGAGATAACTAGACGATCTGTGTCAAACAAACATGATATTTCTGTTTGTATAGATGACATTTTATGCACTTGCCTAACGAAAAGACTTTGCTTTTCTCCAAAACCATTTTTACTGTGATTTTCTTGGTCCATTGCATACGAATCACAATCCAGTTTTTCCGGATATGACTGGATGAATCGAGAAATATCTGGTTGTGTTTTGGCTAACTGATCCAGATTTTTTGAAAGCCTCTGTTTTTGTGTTTTCTATATATTATAAAGGGACTTTATTTTTTTCAATGTTGTCATCCGGGAACATTTTATTTTCAGCTTGGATACAGCAGTTGGTTCCACATGGAGACACCACTTGAATATATTCGTATTTTCTAGGGAGAAAGCTAGAGGAACAGCGGCAAACAAACATGATATTTCTCTTTGTATAGATGACATTTTATGCACTTGCCTAATGAAAGACTTTGCTTCTCTCCAAAACCATTTTTACTTTGATTTGCTCGGTCCATTGCATACGAAATCCAAGAGACTTTTTCCGGATATGACTGGATGAAACCAGAAATATCCGGTTGTGTTTTGGCTAACTCAATCCGAAATATTGTGAAAGCCTCTGTGTTTATGTTTTCTGTATATTATCGCTGGAGTTTATTGTTTTGAATATTTTTATCAGGGAACATTTAATTTGTACCGTAAAACTTCAATTGGTTCATCATTGAGACACCAGCTGAACATATTCGTATTTTCTGGGGAGAAAGCTAGAGGAACTGTGGTAAACAAACATGATATTTCTGTTTGTATAGATGACATTTTATGCACTTGCCTAACGAAAAGACTTTGCTTTTTTCCAAAAGCATTCTTCCTGTGATTTTCTCGGTCCATTGCATCCGAATTCCACTCCAGTTTGTCCGGATATGACTGCATGAAACCAGAAATATCCGGTTGTGTTTTGGCTAACTCAATCCCAGATATTGCTACAGCCTCTGTGTTTGTGTATTTCTGATATTATCCACGGACTTTATTGTTTTGAATGTTTTTTTATCAGGTAACATTTTATTTTGATTTTGGAAACACTAATGGGTTCCACATGGAGACCCCAGCTCTACACATTCGTATTTTCTAGGGAGAAAGCTAGAGGAACTGCGACAAACAAACATGATATTTCTGTTTGTATAGATGACTTTTTAAGCACTTGCCTAACGAAAACTCTTTGCTATTCTCCAAAAGCATTTTTACTGTGATTTTCTCGATCCATTGCATACGAATTCCACACCCGTTTGTCCGGGTATGACTGGATGAAAACAGAAATATCCGGTTGTGTTTTGTCTAACTCAATCTGAAATATTGTGAAAGCCTCTGTGTTTGTGTTTTCTGGATATTATCGATGGACTTTATGGTTTTGAATGTTTTTATAAGGGAACATTTAATTTTGTACCGTTGAAACACTATTGGTTGATCATGAGGACAGCAACTCTACACATTCGTATTTTCTAGGGAGAAAGCTAGAGGAACTGCGGCAAACAAACATGATATTTCTGTTTGTATAGATGACATTTTATGCACTTGCCAAACGAATAGACTTTGCTTTTCTCCAAAACCATTTTTACTGTAATTTCCTAATTCCATTGCATAAGTATTCCACTCCAGTTTGTACAGATATGACTGGATGAAACTGGAAATATCCGGGTTTGTTTTGGCTAACTCAATCCAGGATATTGCTACAGCCTCTATGTTTGTGTATTCCTGATATTATCCATGGACTTTATTGTTTTGAATGTTTTTTATCAGGGAACATTTAATTTTGTGGTTGAAAACACTAATTGTTTCAACATGGAGATACCACCTCCACATATTTGTATTTCTAGGGAGAAAGCTAGAGGAACTGCCGCAAACAAACAAGGTAATTCTGTTTGCATCGATGATATTTTATCTACTTACCTAATGAAAAGGCTTTGCTTTACTCCAAAACCATTTTTACTGTGATTTTCTCGGTCTATTGCATATGAATTCCACACCAGTTTGTCCAGATATGACTGGATGAAACCAGAAATATCCGGTTGTGTTTTGGCTAACTCAATCCCAGATATTGCTACAGCCTCTGTGTTTGTTTATTCCTGATATTATCAATGGATTTTATTGTTTTGAATGTTTTTAGTCAGGGAACATTTTATTTTGAGCTTGGATACAGTAATGCGTTCCACATGGAGACACCAGCTCTGCACATTCGTATTTTCTAGGGAGAAAGCTAGAGGAACTGTGGCAAACAAACATGATATTTCTGTTTGTATAGATGACATTTTATGCACTTGCCTAACGAAAAGACTTTGCTTTTCTACAAAACCATTTTTACTGTGATTTTCTCGGTCCATCGCATAGCAATTCCACTCAAGTTTGTCCGGATATGACTGGATGAAACGAGAAATATCCGGTTGTGTTTTGGCTAACTCAATCCAAGATATTGTGAAAGTCTCTGTGTTTGTGTTTTCCTGATGTTATCGATTGACGTTATTGTTTTCAATGTTTTTTATCAGGGAACATTTCATTTTGTCCCGTAGAAACACTAATTCGTTCATCCTGGGAACACCAGCTCTACACATTCGTGTTTTCTAGGGACAAAGCTAGAGGAAGTCCGGGAAAAAATCATGATATTTCTGTTTGTATACATCACATTTTACGCAATTCCATAATGAAATGATTTATTTTCTCCAAAACCATTTTTACTGTGATTTTCTCGGTCCATTGCATACAAATTCCACACCAGTTTGTCCGGATATCACTGAATGAAAACAGAAATATCCGTTTTTTTTTTTTTTTTGCTAACTCAATCCCAGATATTGCTTAAGCCTCTCTGTTTGTGTATTCCTGATATTATCCATGGACTTTATTTTTTTTTTAATTTTTTTTTCGGGGAACATTTAATTTTCTGCTGCGAAACACTAATTGGTTCCACATGGAGACACCAGCTCTACACATTCGTATTTTCTAGGGAGAAAGCTAGAGGAACTGCAGCAAACATACATGATATTTCTGTTTGTATAGATGACATTTTATGCCTTCCCTAACGGAAAGACTTTGCTTTTCTCCAAAACCATTTTTACTGTGATTTTCTCGGTCCATTGCATACAAATTCCACACCATTTTGTCCGGATATTACTGGATGAAAACAAAAATATCCGGTTGTGTTTTGATTAGCTCAATCCGAAATATTGCTACAGCCGCTGTGTTTGTGTTTTCTGGATATTATCAATGGACTTTATTTTTTTGAATATTTTTTATCAGCGTACATTTTATTTTGAGCTTGGATACAGTAACTGGTTCCACATGGAGATAACAGCTGAACATATTCGTATTTTCTAGGGAGAAAGCTAGAGGAACTGCAGCAAACAAACATGATATTTCTTTTTGTAGAGATGATATTTTATGCACTTGCCTAATGAAAAGACTTTGCTTTTCTCCAAAACCATTTTTCTGTGATTTTCTCGGTACAATTCCAATGAATTCCACACCAGTTTGTATGGATATGACTGGATGAAATCGGAAATATCCGGTTTGGTTTTGGCTAACTGAATCTGAAATGTTGCTACAGCCTCTGTGCTTGTGTTTTCCAGATATTATCCACGGACTTTATTGTTTTGAATGTTTTTATCAGGGAACTTTTAATTTTGTTCTTGGAAACAGTAATTGGTTCCACATGCAGACACCAACTCTACACATTCGTATTTTCTAGGGAGAAAGCTAGAGGAACTGTGGCAAACAAACATGATATTTCTGTTTGTATAGATGACATTTTATGCACTTGCCTAACGAAAAGAATTTGCTTTCCTCCAAATCCATTTTTACTCTGATTTTCTCGGTCCATTGCATCCAAATTCCAAACCACTTTGTCCGGATATCACTGGATGAAACCAGAAATATCCGGTTCTGTTTTGGCTAACTTAAACCGAAATATTGTGGAAGCCTCTGTGTTTTTGTTTTCTGGATATTATCGATGGACTGTATTGTTTTGAATATTTTTATCAGGGAACATTTAATTTTGTACCGTAGAAACACTAATTGGTTCATCAAGGGGACACCAGCTTTACACATTCATATTTTCTAGGGAGACTGCTAAAGGAATTGTTGCAAACATACATGATATTTCTGTTTGTATAGATGACATTTTATATACTTGCCTAATGAAAAGACTTTGCTTTTCTCCAAAACATTTTTCTGTGTTTTTCTCGGTACACTTCAAATGAATTCGACACCAGTTTGTCCGGATATGACAGGATGAAACAGGAAATATCCGGTTTTGTTTCGCCTATCTCAATTCAAGATATTGCTACAGCATCTCTGTTTCTGTTTTCCAGATATTACCCATGGACTTTATTGTTTTGAATGTTATTATCAGGGAATATTTAATTTTGTACCGTTGAAACACTATTTCGTTCATCATGGGGAAACCAGCTATACACATTTGTATTTTCTAGGGAGAAAGCTAGAGGACCTGTGGCAAGCAAACATGATATTTCTGTTTGTATAGATAACATTTTATGCACTTCCCTAGCGAAAAGACTTTGCTTTGCTCCAAAACCATTTTTACTGTGATATTCTCGGTCCATTGCATCCGAATTCCACACCAATTTGTCTGGATATGACTGGATGAAACCGGAAATATCCGGTTTTATTTTGGCTAACTCAATCCCAGATATTGCTATAGCCTCTGTGTTTGTGTATTCCTGATATTATCCACGGACTTTATTGTTTTGAATGTTTTTATCAGGGAACATTTAATTTTGTACTGTAGAAACACTAATTGGTTCTACATGGAGACACCAGCTCTATACATTCGTATTTTCTAGGGAGAAAGCTAAACGAACTGTGACAAACAACATGATATTTCTCTTTGTATAGATGAATATTTACCCACTTGCCTAACGAAATACTTTGCTTTTCTCCAAAAGCATTTTTCTTTGATTTTCTCGGTACACTTCATTCGGATACCACACCAGTTTGTCCGGATATGACTGGATGGAACCGGAAATATTCGTCTTTGTTTTGGCTAACTCAATCCCAGATATTGCTACAGCCTCTGTGTTTGTGTATTCATGATATTATCCACGAACTTTATTGTTTTCAATGTTTTTTATCAGGGAACATTTTATTTTGATCTTTTTTTTTTTAGTCCTTATGGAAGACACTTTAATTTTTAATTTTTTTATTTTTTAACTTTCATCTAATGAATATAAATTTCCAGTGTACAGCTTATGGATTACAATGGCTTCCCCTTCCCATAACTTCCCTCCCACCCGCAACCCTCCCCTCTCCCGCTCCCTCTCCCCTTGCATTTGCATCAAGATTCATTTTCAATTCTCTTTATATACAGAAGATCAATTTAGTATAAAGATTTCTACAGTTTGCACCCACATAGAAACAGAAAGTGAAACATACTGTTTGAGTACTAGTTATAGCATTAAATCACAATGTACAGCACATTAAGGACAGAGATCCCACATGAGGAGCAAGTGCACAGTGGCTCCTGTTGTTGACCCAACAAATTGACACTCTAGTTTATGATGCCAGTAACCATCCTAGGCTGTCGTCATGAGTTGCCAAGGCTATGGAAGCCTTCCAAGTTTGCTGACTCTGATCATATTTAGACAAGGTCATAAAAGACAGAGTGAGGATAGTAACCAATGATCCTAAGAGTGGCATTAACCAGGTTTGAACAATTATACAGCATTAAGTGGGGAAGAGGACCATCAGTACACACAGGTTGGGAGTAGAGCCATTGGTGGTAGAGTAGAGGTTATGATTACAAAGGAATGAGGGCCAAGTGCATTAGACAGGGCCTAGAACAAAGGACAGAGTCATTATTAGAGGAGCTAAGAAAGGTGCTGTCTAAGCCTCAAGTAAGTTTTCTGATTGAGAGGCAAATAGAACCTGATAGAAGGGGCTTGATACTAATCTGGTGGGCTTTAGGCCTTGTAAGTTAAGAGGCCCAGACCTATCTATCTCTTCACATGGGGTACATCCTAAGGGAGGTGTGAGCCTCCTAGGGGAAGGCACTCTGTTGACTTTCATTACTTGGCTGGGCTGGGAGGAGAGCTGGCCAGGTAAAGGCAGGGGGCATCTCTAACAAGAAATTTACAGTTCTGCCTGCAATGTTGCTGACCCTACTTGACCATCCCCTCAGCTGCAGTGGTCACTTTGGAAGTTGGGCTGAGTGAAGGGATTTTCAGCTTAGAGCCAATAAGATCTGTGGCTCTGACCCGGGCATCCTTCGACTCCAGGGCAGGTCCATTTCCAGTGATCCAACTCTTGGCAGAGCTGCCAGGGCTCTTCACAAGCTGACTTCTGCTGAAGCCAAGGCTTACCACTTTGAAAGCCACTGAAGTGGACTGGCCTGTTGGGTCTCCTTGAGGGCAGATCACTGTACAGATCAGCCATTAATAGGCCTGCCACCCATTGCTTCTGATGCCTAGCTTTCTTTTCCTCCTGGTTTGTGTTAAAGCAGACCAGAGGATGCAAGTCAAGGGAGTGCCCAAGTCCCATCTCTAATCTTCAGTGGCCTGAACTACAAGTCTATAGTCACAGGCATGTTCTGTAGTAGTTTTTCTAAGGTAGACAATGCCCATGAGGAAAATTATATTCTCACTTTAAAACTTTCTTTCCCTTTGGTCTGAAAGGGAGGTTTTTTCTACTTACTGCATACTTCGCTGATGGCCAAGTGAATCTAGCTATGAGATTATTATTTAAGTTCTTATTTTGGCTATGCTATTACAGAAAAATGTTAGCCATCTCTTTTATAAGGCCTAAAGATTAAATTGTGCGTCCTACAGATTCCTTTATAATAGAATTAGTTTCCTACGTTAAAGAGAATAGAGAAATGAAAGAACAAGTTGGGCTTAGAATAGAGAAATGAGGGAGCAAGTCCTAGATCGCTTGCTGACAATAGCAATATTACATGAATACTTAGCAAACCGTTTCAACCATTAGATAACAACTTACGAAAACATTTACCAGAAGGTCCAATGCCTTCTATAAATTTTAAGAATCATGTATTTGAAAACACCTCTTAAATATCTAACATGGTGTAGTTTGTTTAGCCAGTAAACTTAAGTACAACCATCTAAAATGTTTTTAGTTTCTTTCTACCAACACCTTTAAAACATATGATACACAGATTCAGGTCACACAAATTAAAATGTATCTTTGATTGATTTTAGCAGCTTAAATTTATGGACAATCTTATCTATAAGCCATTTAAAATAAAACTCTTAATAAAATTTCCCCATGTGGACATACAATATGTACACACATAACATAGCATAATAGACCAATATAGCAATTTTAATAATAGCTTTTAAAATCTTTAACTCTTTTTGTAGATTGCCAATTGATTTGAATTGCTTTTTGTTTTTAGTAACCTCAGTTAACCATACTTTCTCTCAGTTGGTACTGTTAATACATTATTGGCTTCATCTGTTTACAGAGCCATCCCAAAGTACTGAATACAATAAAAGTGGCTAGAAAAAGTCCATAGGAACGTATAGGAGGACAGCTAAACACAGAACCAAAAATGCTTTAGTTTTATGAGCAGCACATCATATATAACTATGGATGACAAAAGACTTTAAGTCGCCATGTTCAAAATTATAAACTCATCAACCAACAAGAGGCACTTGCTTACTTCACAGTATTTTTGAAAGCACCTGTAGGATTTTACAAGTATTTAACCCTTTAGGCCTCTGGGGCTTTCACATTAAGATAACTATCATGTCTAGTAACACAAGATCATTAGACTTTTTAATTCTCAAACATTTGTATTAATAGCATTTTCCATTATAGAAACTTAAAGTCTGGTACCACATCACATCTTGACAGTCCTTCTAATATACTCCAAATAGACTGATTAGTTGGTGTCTCTATAAGATGAGAGACATAGGTCCTTCGATTTTTTCAGTTGGGCCAAAACTGGAAAAACCAAAGTCCAGGATTTACTGGAAATTTTAGAGTACAGATTGTTTGAAACTTTGATTTTTTGAATGCCTGTCAAGATTTTGATCTTTTAAACACTAATTGGTTCCACCTGGAGACACCAGCTCTACACATTCATATTTTCTAGGGAGAAAGCTAGAGGAACTGCGGCAAACAAACATGATATTTCTGTTTGTATCAATGACATTTTATGCACTTGCCTAAAGAAAAGGCTTTGCTTTTCTCCAAAACCATTTTTATTGTGATTTTCTCAGTCCATTTCATATGAATTCTACACCAGTTTGTCCGGATATGACTGGATGAAACCAGAAATATCTGGTTGTCTTTTGGCTAACTGAATCTGAAATATTGCTACAGCCTCTGTGTTTGTGTATTCCTGATATTATCCATGGACTTCATTATTTTGAGTGTTTTTATCAGGGAACATTTATTTTTGTACCGTAGAAACACAAATTGGTTCATCATGGGGACACCAGATCTACACATTTGTATTTTCTAGGGAGAAAGCTAGAGGAACTGCAGCAAACAAACATGATATTTCTGTTTGTATAGATGACATTTTATGCACTTGCCTAACGAAAAGACTTTGCTTTTCTCCAAAACCATTTTTACTGTGATTTCCTCTGTCCATTTCATACGAATTCCACACCACTTTGTCCGGATATGACTGGATGAAACCAGAAATATCTGTTTGTGTTTTCGCTATCTAAATCCGAAATATTGCTATAGCCTCTGTGTTTGTGTATTCCTGATATTATCCACGGACTTTATTTTTTTAAATTTTTTTTTCAGGGAACATTTAATTTTGTGCTTGGAAACAGTAATTGGTTCTACATGGAGACACCAGCTGTACGCATTCGTATATTCTAGGGAGAAAGCTAGAGGCCCTGCGGCAAACAAACATGATATTTCTGTTTGTATAGATGACATTTTATGCACTTGCCTAAAGAAAAGACTTTGCTTTTCTCCAAAACCTTTTTTATTGTGATTTTCTCGGTCCATTGCATACAAATTCCATACCAGTTTGTCCGGATAGGACTGGGTAAAACATGAAATATCTGATTGTGCTGTGGCTAACACTCCGAAAAATTGTGAATCATCTGTGTATGTGTTTTTTGGATATTATCGATGGACTTTATTGTTTTGAATGATTTTTATGAGGGAATATTTAATTCTGTGGTTGAAAACACCAATTGGTTCATCATGGGGACACCAGCTCTACACATTCGTGTTTTCTAGGGAGATAGCTAGAGGAAGTGCGCAAACAAACATGATATTTATGTTTGTATCGATGACATTTTATGCACTTGCCTAACAAAAAGACTTTGCTTTTCTTCAAAACCATTTTTACTGTGATATTCTCGGTCCATTGCATATGAATTCCACACAAGTTTGTCCAGGTATGACTGGATGAAACCAGAAATATCCAGTTGTATTTTGGCTAACTCAATCCGAAATATTGTGAAAGTCTCTGTGTTCGTGTTTTCCTGATATTATCAATGGACTTTATTGTTTTGAATGTTTTTATCAGGGAACATTTAATTTTGTACCACTGAAACAATAATTGCTTCATCATGGGGACACCAGCTCTACACATTCCTATTTTCTAGGGAGAAAGCCAGAATAACTGTGGCAAACAAACATGATATTTCTGTTTGTATAGATGACATTTTATGCACTTGCCTAACGTAAAGACTTTGCTTTTCTCCAAAACCATTTTTACTGTGATTTTCTCGGTCTATTGCATTCGAATTCCACACCAGTTTGTCTGGATATGACTGGATGAAACCGGGAATACCCGGTTTTGTTTTGGCTAACTCAATCCCAGATATTGCTACAGCCTCTGTGTTTGTTTATTCCTAATCTTATCAATGGATTTTATTGTTTTGAATGCTTTTTGTCAGGGAACATTTTATTTTGAGCTTGGATACAGTAATTCGTTCCACATGGAGACACAAGCTCTACACATTTGTGTTTTCTAGGGAGAAAGCTAGAGGAACTGCGGCAAAAAAACATGATATTTCTGTTTGTCTAGATGACATTTTATGCACTTGCCTAATGCAAAGACTTTGCTTTCCTCCAAAACCATTTTTACTGTGATTTTTTCGATTCATCGCATAACAATTCCACACAAGTTTGTCCGGTTATGACTGGATGAAACCAGAAATATCCGGTTGTGTTTTGGCTAACTCAATCCCAGATATTGTGAAAGTCTCTGTGTTTGTGTTTTCCTGATGTTATCGATTGACGTTATTGTTTTGAATGTTTTTTATCAGGGAACATTTCATTTTGTCCCATAGAAACACTAATTCGTTCATCCTGGGAACACCAGCTCTACACATTCGTGTTTTCTAGGGACAAAGCTAGAGGATCTGCGGGAAAAAATCATGATATTTCTGTTTGTATAGATCACATTTTACGCACTTCCATAATGAAATGATTTATTTTCTCCAAAACCATTTTTACTGTGATTTTCTCGGTCCATTGCATACAAATTCCACACCACTTAGTCCAAATATGACTGAATGAAACCAGAAATATCCGTTTTTTTTTTCTAACTCAATCCCAGATATTGCTACAGCCCCTGTGTTTGTGTATTCCTGATATTATGCACAGACTTTATTGTTTTGAATGTTTTTTATCAGGGAATATTTAATTTTGTACCGTTGAAACATTAATTGGTTCATCATGGAACACCAGATCTACACATTCGTATATTCTAGGGAGAAAGCTAGAGGCCCTGGGGCAAACAAACATGATATTTCTGTTTGTATCGATGACATTTTATGCACTTGCCTAACGAAAAGACTTTACTTTTCTCCAAACCATTTTTACTGTGATTTTCTCGGTCCATTGCATACGAATTCCACAGCAGTTTGTCCAGATATGACTGGATGAAACCAGAAATATCCGCTTGTGTTTTGGCTTACTCAATCCCAGATATTGCTACAGCCTCTGTGTTTGTTTATTCCTGATATTATCAATGGATTTTATTGTTTTGAATGTTTTTAGTCAGGGAATATTTTATTTTGAGCTTGGATGCAGTAATTCGTTCCACATGGAGACACAAACTCTACACATTCGTATTTTCTAGGGAGAAAGCTAGAGGAAATGTGGCAAACAAACATGATATTTCTGTTTGTATAGATGACATTTTATGCACTTGCCTAACGAAAAGACTTTGCTTTTTTCCAAAACCAATTTTACTGTGAATTTCTCGGTGCATCGCATAGCAATTCCACACAAGTTTGTCCGGATATGACTGGATGAAACGAGAAATATCCGGTTGTGTTTTGGCTAACTCAATCCCAGATATTGTGAAAGTCTCTGTGTTTGTGTTTTCCTGATGTTATCGATTGACGTTATTGTTTTGAATGTTTTTTATCAGGGAACATTTCATTTTGTCCCATAGAAACACTAATTCGTTCATCCTGGGAACACCAGCTCTACACATTCGTGTTTTCTAGGGACAAAGCTAGAGGAAGTCTGGGAAAAAATCATGATATTTCTGTTTGTATACATCACATTTTACGCACTTCCATAATGAAATGATTTATTTTCTCCAAAACCATTTTTACTGTGATTTTCTCGGTCCATTGCATACAAATTCCACACCACTTAGTCCGGATATCACTGAATGAAAACAGAAATATCCGTTTTTTTTTTTTTTTTTGCTAACTCAATCCCAGATATTGCTACAGCCTCTGTGTTTGTGTATTCCTGATATTATCCACGGACTTTATTTTTTTTTAATTTTTTTTTCGGGGAACATTTAATTTTCTGCTGCGAAACACTAATTGGTTCCACATGGAGACACCAGCTTTAATATTTGTATTTTCTAGGGAGAAAGCTAGAGGAACTGCAGCAAACATACATGATATTTCTGTTTGTATAGATGACATTTTATGCCTTCCCTAACGAAAAGACTTTGCTTTTCTCCAAAACCATTTTTACTGTGATTTTCTCGGTCCATTGCATACAAATTCCAGAACACTTTGCCCGGATATTACTGGATGAAAACAAAAATATCCGGTTGTGTTTTGATTAGCTCAATCTGAAATATTGCTACAGCCACTGTGTTTGTGTTTTCTGGATATTATCAATGGACTTTATTTTTTTGAATATTTTTTATCAGCGTACATTTTATTTTGAGCTTGGATACAGTAACTGGTTCCACATGGAGACAACAGCTGAACATATTCGTATTTTCTAGGGAGAAAGCTAGAGGAACTGCAGCAAACAAACATGATATTTCTTTTTGTAGAGATGATATTTTATGCACTTGCCTAATGAAAAGACTTTGCTTTTCTCCAAAACCATTTTTCTGTGATTTTCTCGGTACAATTCCAATGAATTCCACACCAGTTTGTATGGATATGACTGGATGAAATCGGAAATATCCGGTTTGGTTTTGGCTAACTGAATATGAAATGTTGCTACAGCCTCTGTTCTTGTGTTTTCCGGATATTATCCACGGACTTTATTGTTTTGAATGTTTTTATCAGGGAACTTTTAATTTTGATCTTGGAAACAGTAATTGGTTCCACATGCAGACACCAACTCTACACATTCGTATTTTCTAGGGAGAAAGCTAGAGGAACTGCGGCAAACAAACATGATATTTCTGTTTGTATAGATGACATTTTATGCACTTGCCTAACGAAAAGACTTTGCTTTCCTCCAAATCCATTTTTACTCCGATTTTCTTGGTCCATTGCATCCAAATTCCAAACCACTTTGTACGGATATCACTGGATGAAACCAGAAATATCCGGTTCTGTTTTGGCTAACTCAATCCAGGATATTGCTACAGCCTCTATGTTTGTGTATTCCTGATATTATCCATGGACTTTATTGTTTTGAATGTTTTTTATCAGGGAACATTTAATTTTGTGGTTGAAAACACTAATTGTTTCAACATGGAGATACCAGCTCCACATATTTGTATTTCTAGGGAGAAAGCTAGAGGAACTGCCGCAAACAAACAAGGTAATTCTGTTTGCATCGATGATATTTTATCTACTTACCTAATGAAAAGGCTTTGCTTTACTCCAAAACCATATTTACTGTGATTTTCTCGGTCCATTGCATACGAATTCCACAGCAGTTTGTCCAGATATGACTGGATGAAACCAGAAATATCCGGTTGTGTTTTGGCTAACTCAATCCCAGATATTGCTACAGACTCTGTGTTTGTTTATTCCTGATATTATCAACGGATTTTATTGTTTTGAATGTTTTTAGTCAGGGAACATTTTATTTTGAGCTTGGATACAGTAATTCGTTCCACATGGAGACACAAACTCTACACATTCGTATTTTCTAGGGAGATAGCTAGAGGAACTGTGGCAAACAAACATGATATTTCTGTTTGTATAGATGACATTTTATGCACTTGCCTAACGAAAAGACTTTGCTTTTCTCCAAAACCATTTTTACTGTGATTTTCTCGGTCCATCGCATAGCAATTCCACACAAGTTTGTCCGGATATGACTGGATGAAACGAGAAATATCCGGTTGTGTTTTGGCTAACTCAATCCCAGATATTGTGAAAGTCTCTGTGTTTGTGTTTTCCTGATGTTATCGATTGACGTTATTGTTTTGAATGTTTTCTATCAGGGAACATTTCATTTTGTCCCGTAGAAACACTAATTCCTTCATCCTGGGAACACCAGCTCTACACATTCGTGTTTTCTAGGGACAAAGCTAGAGGAAGTCCGGGAAAAAATCATGATTTTCTGTTTGTATAGATCACATTTTACGCACTTCCATAATGAAATGATTTATTTTCTCCAAAATCATTTTTACTGTGATTTTCTCGGTCCATTGCATACAAATTCCACACCACTTTGTCCTGATATCACTGAATGAAACCGGAAATATCCGTTTTTTTTTTTTTATACTTCAATCCCATATATTGCTACAGCCTCTGTGTTTGTGTATTCCTGATATTATCCATGGACTTTATTGTTTTGAATGTTTTTTATCAGGGAACATTTAATTTTGTGCTTGAAAACACTAATTGTTTTAACATGGAGATACCAGCTCCACCTATTTGTATTTCTAGGGAGAAAGCTAGAGGTACTGCCGCAAACAAACAAACAAGATAATTCTGTTTGTATCAATGATATTTTATCTACTTACCTAATGAAAAGGCTTTGCTTTACTCCAAAACCATTTTTACTGTGATTTTCTCAGTCCATTGCATACGAATTCCACACCAGTTTGTCCAGATATGACTGGATGAAACCAGAAATATCCGGTTGTGTTTTGGCTAACTCAATCCTAAATACTGCTAGAGACTCTGTGTTTGTGTATTCCTGATATTATCCATGGACTTTATTTTTTCAATTTTTTCACAGGGAACATTTAATTTTGTGCTTGGAAACACTAATTGTTTGCACATGGAGAAACCAGCTCTACACATTCGTGTTTTCTAGGGACAAAGCTAGAGGAAATGCGGGAAAAAAATCATGATATTTCTGTTTGTATAGATCACATTTTACGCACTTCCATAATGAAATGACTTTATTTTCTCCAAAACCATTTTTACTGTGATTTTCTCGGTCCATTGCATACAAATTCCACACCACTTTGTCCAGATATGACTGAATGAAACCGTTATCATCCGTTTATTATTTTTTTTCTAACTCAATCCCAGATATTGCTGCTGCCTCTGTGTTTGTGTATTCCTAAATATTATCCTCAGACTTTATTGTTTTGAATGTTTTTTTTCAGGGAACATTTAATTTTGTGCTACGAAACACTAATTGTTTCCACATGGAGACATCAGTTCTACACATTCATACTTTCTAGGGAGAAAGCTAGAGGAACTGCGGCAAACAAACATGATATTCCTGTTTCTATAGATGACATTTTATGCACTTGCGTAATGTAAAGACTTTGCTTTTCTCCAAAACCATTTTTACTGTGATTTTCTCGGTCCATTGCATACGAATTCCACACCACTTTGTCCGGATATGACTGGATGAAACCGGAAATATCTGGTTTTGTTTTGGCTAACACAATCCCAGATATTGCTACAGCCTCTGTGTTTGTTTTTTCTGGATATTATCCACAGACTTTATTGTTTTGAATGTTTTTTATCGGGGAACATTTTATTTTGAGCTTGGATACAGCAATTGGTTCCACATGGGACACAAGCTCTATATATTTGTATTTTCTAGGGAGAAAGCTAGAGGAACTGCGGCAAACAAACATCATATTTCTGTTTGTATCGATGACATTTTATGCACTTTCTAATGAAAAGAGTTTTCTTTTCTCCAAAACCATTTTTACTGTTATTTTCCCGGTCCATTTCATACGAATTCCACACCAGTTTGTCCGGATATGACTGGATGAAACCGGAAATATCCGTTTTTTTTTTTTTTGCTAACTCAATCCCAGATATTGCTACAGCCTCTGTGTTTGTGTATTCCTAAATATTATCCACAGACTTTATTGTTTTGAATGTCTTTTATCAGGGAATATTTAATTTTGTACTGTTGAAATATTAATTGGTTCATCATGTATGTGTTTTCTGGATATTATCGATGGACTTAATGTTTTAATGTTTTTCTCAGGGAACATTTAATTTTCTACCATTGAAACACTAATTGGTTCATAATGGGAACGCAAGCTCTACACAGTCGTATTTTCTAGGGAGAAAGCTACAGGAACTGTGGCAAACAAACATGATATTTCTGTTTGTATAGATGACATTTTATGTACTTGCTTAACGAGAAGACTTTGCTTTACTCCAAAACCATTTTTACTGTGATTTTCTCGGTCCATCGCATAGCAATTCCACACAAGTTTGTCCGGATATGACTGGATGAAACGAGAAATATCCGGTTGTGTTTTGGCTAACTCAATCCCAGATATTGTGAAAGTCTCTGTGTTTGTGTTTTCCTGATGTTATCGATTGACGTTATTGTTTTGAATGTTTTTTATCAGGGAACATTTCATTTTGTCCCGTAGAAACACTAATTCGTTCATCCTGGGAACACCAGCTCTACACATTTGTGTTTTCTAGGGACAAAGCTAGAGGAAGTCTGGGAAAAAATCATGATATTTCTGTTTGTATAGATCACATTTTACGCACTTCCATAATGAAATGATTTATTTTCTCCAAAACCATTTTTACTGTGATTCTCTCGGTCTATTGCATACAAATTCCACACCACTTTGTCCGGATATGACTGAATGAACCCGGAAATATCCAGTTTTTTTTTGTTTTTTTTGTTTTTTTTTGCTATCTCAATCCCAGATATTGCTACAGCCCCTTTGTTTGTGTATTCCTGATATTATCCACAGACTTTATTGTTTTGAATGTTTTTTATCAGGGAATATTTAATTTTGTACCGTTGAAATATTAATTGGTTCATCATGGGAACACCAGCTCTACACATTCGTATATTCTAGGGAGAAAGCTAGAGGCCCTGCGGCAAACAAACATGATATTTCTCTTTGTATAGATGACATTTTATGCACTTGCCTAACGTAAAGACTTTGCTTTTCTCCAAAACCCTTTTTACTGTGATTTTCTCGGTCCATTGCATACAAATTCCACACCACTTTGCCCGGATATGACTGGATGAAACCAGAAATATCTGGTTTAGTTTTGGCTAACTCAATCCCAGTTATTGCTACAGCCTCTGTGTTTGTGTATTCCTGATATTATCCACAGACTTTATTGTTTTGAATGTTTTTTTTTTTCAGGGAACATTTAATTTTGTGCTGCGCAACACTAATTGTTTCCACATGGAGACACCAGCTCTACAGATTCTTATTTTCTAGGGAGACAGCTAGAGGAACTGCGGCAAACAAAGATGATATTCCTGTTTGTATCGATGACATTTTATGCACTTCCCTAACGAAAAGACTTTGCTTTTCTCCAAACCATTTTTACTGTGATTTTCTCGGTCCATCGCATAGCAATTCCACACAAGTTTGTCCGGATATGACTGGATGAAACGAGAAATATCCGGTTGTGTTTTGGCTAACTCAATCCCAGATATTGTGAAAGTCTCTGTGTTTGTGTTTTCCTGATGTTATCGATTGACGTTATTGTTTTGAATGTTTTCTATCAGGGAACATTTCATTTTGTCCCGTAGAAACACTAATTCCTTCATCCTGGGAACACCAGCTCTACACATTCGTGTTTTCTAGGGACAAAGCTAGAGGAAGTCCGGGAAAAAATCATGATTTTCTGTTTGTATAGATCACATTTTACGCACTTCCATAATGAAATGATTTATTTTCTCCAAAATCATTTTTACTGTGATTTTCTCGGTCCATTGCATACAAATTCCACACCACTTTGTCCTGATATCACTGAATGAAACCGGAAATATCCGTTTTTTTTTTTTTTATACTTCAATCCCATATATTGCTACAGCCTCTGTGTTTGTGTATTCCTGATATTATCCATGGACTTTATTGTTTTGAATGTTTTTTATCAGGGAACATTTAATTTTGTGCTTGAAAACACTAATTGTTTTAACATGGAGATACCAGCTCCACCTATTTGTATTTCTAGGGAGAAAGCTAGAGGTACTGCCGCAAACAAACAAACAAGATAATTCTGTTTGTATCAATGATATTTTATCTACTTACCTAATGAAAAGGCTTTGCTTTACTCCAAAACCATTTTTACTGTGATTTTCTCAGTCCATTGCATACGAATTCCACACCAGTTTGTCCAGATATGACTGGATGAAACCAGAAATATCCGGTTGTGTTTTGGCTAACTCAATCCTAAATACTGCTAGAGACTCTGTGTTTGTGTATTCCTGATATTATCCATGGACTTTATTTTTTCAATTTTTTCACAGGGAACATTTAATTTTGTGCTTGGAAACACTAATTGTTTGCACATGGAGAAACCAGCTCTACACATTCGTGTTTTCTAGGGACAAAGCTAGAGGAAATGCGGGAAAAAAATCATGATATTTCTGTTTGTATAGATCACATTTTACGCACTTCCATAATGAAATGACTTTATTTTCTCCAAAACCATTTTTACTGTGATTTTCTCGGTCCATTGCATACAAATTCCACACCACTTTGTCCAGATATGACTGAATGAAACCGTTATCATCCGTTTATTATTTTTTTTCTAACTCAATCCCAGATATTGCTGCTGCCTCTGTGTTTGTGTATTCCTAAATATTATCCTCAGACTTTATTGTTTTGAATGTTTTTTTTCAGGGAACATTTAATTTTGTGCTACGAAACACTAATTGTTTCCACATGGAGACATCAGTTCTACACATTCATACTTTCTAGGGAGAAAGCTAGAGGAACTGCGGCAAACAAACATGATATTCCTGTTTCTATAGATGACATTTTATGCACTTGCGTAATGTAAAGACTTTGCTTTTCTCCAAAACCATTTTTACTGTGATTTTCTCGGTCCATTGCATACGAATTCCACACCACTTTGTCCGGATATGACTGGATGAAACCGGAAATATCTGGTTTTGTTTTGGCTAACACAATCCCAGATATTGCTACAGCCTCTGTGTTTGTTTTTTCTGGATATTATCCACAGACTTTATTGTTTTGAATGTTTTTTATCGGGGAACATTTTATTTTGAGCTTGGATACAGCAATTGGTTCCACATGGGACACAAGCTCTATATATTTGTATTTTCTAGGGAGAAAGCTAGAGGAACTGCGGCAAACAAACATCATATTTCTGTTTGTATCGATGACATTTTATGCACTTTCTAATGAAAAGAGTTTTCTTTTCTCCAAAACCATTTTTACTGTTATTTTCCCGGTCCATTTCATACGAATTCCACACCAGTTTGTCCGGATATGACTGGATGAAACCGGAAATATCCGTTTTTTTTTTTTTTGCTAACTCAATCCCAGATATTGCTACAGCCTCTGTGTTTGTGTATTCCTAAATATTATCCACAGACTTTATTGTTTTGAATGTCTTTTATCAGGGAATATTTAATTTTGTACTGTTGAAATATTAATTGGTTCATCATGTATGTGTTTTCTGGATATTATCGATGGACTTAATGTTTTAATGTTTTTCTCAGGGAACATTTAATTTTCTACCATTGAAACACTAATTGGTTCATAATGGGAACGCAAGCTCTACACAGTCGTATTTTCTAGGGAGAAAGCTACAGGAACTGTGGCAAACAAACATGATATTTCTGTTTGTATAGATGACATTTTATGTACTTGCTTAACGAGAAGACTTTGCTTTACTCCAAAACCATTTTTACTGTGATTTTCTCGGTCCATCGCATAGCAATTCCACACAAGTTTGTCCGGATATGACTGGATGAAACGAGAAATATCCGGTTGTGTTTTGGCTAACTCAATCCCAGATATTGTGAAAGTCTCTGTGTTTGTGTTTTCCTGATGTTATCGATTGACGTTATTGTTTTGAATGTTTTTTATCAGGGAACATTTCATTTTGTCCCGTAGAAACACTAATTCGTTCATCCTGGGAACACCAGCTCTACACATTTGTGTTTTCTAGGGACAAAGCTAGAGGAAGTCTGGGAAAAAATCATGATATTTCTGTTTGTATAGATCACATTTTACGCACTTCCATAATGAAATGATTTATTTTCTCCAAAACCATTTTTACTGTGATTCTCTCGGTCTATTGCATACAAATTCCACACCACTTTGTCCGGATATGACTGAATGAACCCGGAAATATCCAGTTTTTTTTTGTTTTTTTGTTTTTTTTTGCTATCTCAATCCCAGATATTGCTACAGCCCCTTTGTTTGTGTATTCCTGATATTATCCACAGACTTTATTGTTTTGAATGTTTTTTATCAGGGAATATTTAATTTTGTACCGTTGAAATATTAATTGGTTCATCATGGGAACACCAGCTCTACACATTCGTATATTCTAGGGAGAAAGCTAGAGGCCCTGCGGCAAACAAACATGATATTTCTCTTTGTATAGATGACATTTTATGCACTTGCCTAACGTAAAGACTTTGCTTTTCTCCAAAACCCTTTTTACTGTGATTTTCTCGGTCCATTGCATACAAATTCCACACCACTTTGCCCGGATATGACTGGATGAAACCAGAAATATCTGGTTTAGTTTTGGCTAACTCAATCCCAGTTATTGCTACAGCCTCTGTGTTTGTGTATTCCTGATATTATCCACAGACTTTATTGTTTTGAATGTTTTTTTTTTTCAGGGAACATTTAATTTTGTGCTGCGCAACACTAATTGTTTCCACATGGAGACACCAGCTCTACAGATTCTTATTTTCTAGGGAGACAGCTAGAGGAACTGCGGCAAACAAAGATGATATTCCTGTTTGTATCGATGACATTTTATGCACTTCCCTAACGAAAAGACTTTGCTTTTCTCCAAACCATTTTTACTGTGATTTTCTCGGTCCATCGCATAGCAATTCCACACAAGTTTGTCCGGATATGACTGGATGAAACGAGAAATATCCGGTTGTGTTTTGGCTAACTCAATCCCAGATATTGTGAAAGTCTCTGTGTTTGTGTTTTCCTGATGTTATCGATTGACGTTATTGTTTTGAATGTTTTCTATCAGGGAACATTTCATTTTGTCCCGTAGAAACACTAATTCCTTCATCCTGGGAACACCAGCTCTACACATTCGTGTTTTCTAGGGACAAAGCTAGAGGAAGTCCGGGAAAAAATCATGATTTTCTGTTTGTATAGATCACATTTTACGCACTTCCATAATGAAATGATTTATTTTCTCCAAAATCATTTTTACTGTGATTTTCTCGGTCCATTGCATACAAATTCCACACCACTTTGTCCTGATATCACTGAATGAAACCGGAAATATCCGTTTTTTTTTTTTTTATACTTCAATCCCATATATTGCTACAGCCTCTGTGTTTGTGTATTCCTGATATTATCCATGGACTTTATTGTTTTGAATGTTTTTTATCAGGGAACATTTAATTTTGTGCTTGAAAACACTAATTGTTTTAACATGGAGATACCAGCTCCACCTATTTGTATTTCTAGGGAGAAAGCTAGAGGTACTGCCGCAAACAAACAAACAAGATAATTCTGTTTGTATCAATGATATTTTATCTACTTACCTAATGAAAAGGCTTTGCTTTACTCCAAAACCATTTTTACTGTGATTTTCTCAGTCCATTGCATACGAATTCCACACCAGTTTGTCCAGATATGACTGGATGAAACCAGAAATATCCGGTTGTGTTTTGGCTAACTCAATCCTAAATACTGCTAGAGACTCTGTGTTTGTGTATTCCTGATATTATCCATGGACTTTATTTTTTCAATTTTTTCACAGGGAACATTTAATTTTGTGCTTGGAAACACTAATTGTTTGCACATGGAGAAACCAGCTCTACACATTCGTGTTTTCTAGGGACAAAGCTAGAGGAAATGCGGGAAAAAAATCATGATATTTCTGTTTGTATAGATCACATTTTACGCACTTCCATAATGAAATGACTTTATTTTCTCCAAAACCATTTTTACTGTGATTTTCTCGGTCCATTGCATACAAATTCCACACCACTTTGTCCAGATATGACTGAATGAAACCGTTATCATCCGTTTATTATTTTTTTTCTAACTCAATCCCAGATATTGCTGCTGCCTCTGTGTTTGTGTATTCCTAAATATTATCCTCAGACTTTATTGTTTTGAATGTTTTTTTTCAGGGAACATTTAATTTTGTGCTACGAAACACTAATTGTTTCCACATGGAGACATCAGTTCTACACATTCATACTTTCTAGGGAGAAAGCTAGAGGAACTGCGGCAAACAAACATGATATTCCTGTTTCTATAGATGACATTTTATGCACTTGCGTAATGTAAAGACTTTGCTTTTCTCCAAAACCATTTTTACTGTGATTTTCTCGGTCCATTGCATACGAATTCCACACCACTTTGTCCGGATATGACTGGATGAAACCGGAAATATCTGGTTTTGTTTTGGCTAACACAATCCCAGATATTGCTACAGCCTCTGTGTTTGTTTTTTCTGGATATTATCCACAGACTTTATTGTTTTGAATGTTTTTTATCGGGGAACATTTTATTTTGAGCTTGGATACAGCAATTGGTTCCACATGGGACACAAGCTCTATATATTTGTATTTTCTAGGGAGAAAGCTAGAGGAACTGCGGCAAACAAACATCATATTTCTGTTTGTATCGATGACATTTTATGCACTTTCTAATGAAAAGAGTTTTCTTTTCTCCAAAACCATTTTTACTGTTATTTTCCCGGTCCATTTCATACGAATTCCACACCAGTTTGTCCGGATATGACTGGATGAAACCGGAAATATCCGTTTTTTTTTTTTTTGCTAACTCAATCCCAGATATTGCTACAGCCTCTGTGTTTGTGTATTCCTAAATATTATCCACAGACTTTATTGTTTTGAATGTCTTTTATCAGGGAATATTTAATTTTGTACTGTTGAAATATTAATTGGTTCATCATGTATGTGTTTTCTGGATATTATCGATGGACTTAATGTTTTAATGTTTTTCTCAGGGAACATTTAATTTTCTACCATTGAAACACTAATTGGTTCATAATGGGAACGCAAGCTCTACACAGTCGTATTTTCTAGGGAGAAAGCTACAGGAACTGTGGCAAACAAACATGATATTTCTGTTTGTATAGATGACATTTTATGTACTTGCTTAACGAGAAGACTTTGCTTTACTCCAAAACCATTTTTACTGTGATTTTCTCGGTCCATCGCATAGCAATTCCACACAAGTTTGTCCGGATATGACTGGATGAAACGAGAAATATCCGGTTGTGTTTTGGCTAACTCAATCCCAGATATTGTGAAAGTCTCTGTGTTTGTGTTTTCCTGATGTTATCGATTGACGTTATTGTTTTGAATGTTTTTTATCAGGGAACATTTCATTTTGTCCCGTAGAAACACTAATTCGTTCATCCTGGGAACACCAGCTCTACACATTTGTGTTTTCTAGGGACAAAGCTAGAGGAAGTCTGGGAAAAAATCATGATATTTCTGTTTGTATAGATCACATTTTACGCACTTCCATAATGAAATGATTTATTTTCTCCAAAACCATTTTTACTGTGATTCTCTCGGTCTATTGCATACAAATTCCACACCACTTTGTCCGGATATGACTGAATGAACCCGGAAATATCCAGTTTTTTTTTGTTTTTTTGTTTTTTTTTGCTATCTCAATCCCAGATATTGCTACAGCCCCTTTGTTTGTGTATTCCTGATATTATCCACAGACTTTATTGTTTTGAATGTTTTTTATCAGGGAATATTTAATTTTGTACCGTTGAAATATTAATTGGTTCATCATGGGAACACCAGCTCTACACATTCGTATATTCTAGGGAGAAAGCTAGAGGCCCTGCGGCAAACAAACATGATATTTCTCTTTGTATAGATGACATTTTATGCACTTGCCTAACGTAAAGACTTTGCTTTTCTCCAAAACCCTTTTTACTGTGATTTTCTCGGTCCATTGCATACAAATTCCACACCACTTTGCCCGGATATGACTGGATGAAACCAGAAATATCTGGTTTAGTTTTGGCTAACTCAATCCCAGTTATTGCTACAGCCTCTGTGTTTGTGTATTCCTGATATTATCCACAGACTTTATTGTTTTGAATGTTTTTTTTTTTCAGGGAACATTTAATTTTGTGCTGCGCAACACTAATTGTTTCCACATGGAGACACCAGCTCTACAGATTCTTATTTTCTAGGGAGACAGCTAGAGGAACTGCGGCAAACAAAGATGATATTCCTGTTTGTATCGATGACATTTTATGCACTTCCCTAACGAAAAGACTTTGCTTTTCTCCAAACCATTTTTACTGTGATTTTCTCGGTCCATCGCATAGCAATTCCACACAAGTTTGTCCGGATATGACTGGATGAAACGAGAAATATCCGGTTGTGTTTTGGCTAACTCAATCCCAGATATTGTGAAAGTCTCTGTGTTTGTGTTTTCCTGATGTTATCGATTGACGTTATTGTTTTGAATGTTTTCTATCAGGGAACATTTCATTTTGTCCCGTAGAAACACTAATTCCTTCATCCTGGGAACACCAGCTCTACACATTCGTGTTTTCTAGGGACAAAGCTAGAGGAAGTCCGGGAAAAAATCATGATTTTCTGTTTGTATAGATCACATTTTACGCACTTCCATAATGAAATGATTTATTTTCTCCAAAATCATTTTTACTGTGATTTTCTCGGTCCATTGCATACAAATTCCACACCACTTTGTCCTGATATCACTGAATGAAACCGGAAATATCCGTTTTTTTTTTTTTTATACTTCAATCCCATATATTGCTACAGCCTCTGTGTTTGTGTATTCCTGATATTATCCATGGACTTTATTGTTTTGAATGTTTTTTATCAGGGAACATTTAATTTTGTGCTTGAAAACACTAATTGTTTTAACATGGAGATACCAGCTCCACCTATTTGTATTTCTAGGGAGAAAGCTAGAGGTACTGCCGCAAACAAACAAACAAGATAATTCTGTTTGTATCAATGATATTTTATCTACTTACCTAATGAAAAGGCTTTGCTTTACTCCAAAACCATTTTTACTGTGATTTTCTCAGTCCATTGCATACGAATTCCACACCAGTTTGTCCAGATATGACTGGATGAAACCAGAAATATCCGGTTGTGTTTTGGCTAACTCAATCCTAAATACTGCTAGAGACTCTGTGTTTGTGTATTCCTGATATTATCCATGGACTTTATTTTTTCAATTTTTTCACAGGGAACATTTAATTTTGTGCTTGGAAACACTAATTGTTTGCACATGGAGAAACCAGCTCTACACATTCGTGTTTTCTAGGGACAAAGCTAGAGGAAATGCGGGAAAAAAATCATGATATTTCTGTTTGTATAGATCACATTTTACGCACTTCCATAATGAAATGACTTTATTTTCTCCAAAACCATTTTTACTGTGATTTTCTCGGTCCATTGCATACAAATTCCACACCACTTTGTCCAGATATGACTGAATGAAACCGTTATCATCCGTTTATTATTTTTTTTCTAACTCAATCCCAGATATTGCTGCTGCCTCTGTGTTTGTGTATTCCTAAATATTATCCTCAGACTTTATTGTTTTGAATGTTTTTTTTCAGGGAACATTTAATTTTGTGCTACGAAACACTAATTGTTTCCACATGGAGACATCAGTTCTACACATTCATACTTTCTAGGGAGAAAGCTAGAGGAACTGCGGCAAACAAACATGATATTCCTGTTTCTATAGATGACATTTTATGCACTTGCGTAATGTAAAGACTTTGCTTTTCTCCAAAACCATTTTTACTGTGATTTTCTCGGTCCATTGCATACGAATTCCACACCACTTTGTCCGGATATGACTGGATGAAACCGGAAATATCTGGTTTTGTTTTGGCTAACACAATCCCAGATATTGCTACAGCCTCTGTGTTTGTTTTTTCTGGATATTATCCACAGACTTTATTGTTTTGAATGTTTTTTATCGGGGAACATTTTATTTTGAGCTTGGATACAGCAATTGGTTCCACATGGGACACAAGCTCTATATATTTGTATTTTCTAGGGAGAAAGCTAGAGGAACTGCGGCAAACAAACATCATATTTCTGTTTGTATCGATGACATTTTATGCACTTTCTAATGAAAAGAGTTTTCTTTTCTCCAAAACCATTTTTACTGTTATTTTCCCGGTCCATTTCATACGAATTCCACACCAGTTTGTCCGGATATGACTGGATGAAACCGGAAATATCCGTTTTTTTTTTTTTTGCTAACTCAATCCCAGATATTGCTACAGCCTCTGTGTTTGTGTATTCCTAAATATTATCCACAGACTTTATTGTTTTGAATGTCTTTTATCAGGGAATATTTAATTTTGTACTGTTGAAATATTAATTGGTTCATCATGTATGTGTTTTCTGGATATTATCGATGGACTTAATGTTTTAATGTTTTTCTCAGGGAACATTTAATTTTCTACCATTGAAACACTAATTGGTTCATAATGGGAACGCAAGCTCTACACAGTCGTATTTTCTAGGGAGAAAGCTACAGGAACTGTGGCAAACAAACATGATATTTCTGTTTGTATAGATGACATTTTATGTACTTGCTTAACGAGAAGACTTTGCTTTACTCCAAAACCATTTTTACTGTGATTTTCTCGGTCCATCGCATAGCAATTCCACACAAGTTTGTCCGGATATGACTGGATGAAACGAGAAATATCCGGTTGTGTTTTGGCTAACTCAATCCCAGATATTGTGAAAGTCTCTGTGTTTGTGTTTTCCTGATGTTATCGATTGACGTTATTGTTTTCAATGTTTTTTATCAGGGAACATTTCATTTTGTCCCGTAGAAACACTAATTCGTTCATCCTGGGAACACCAGCTCTACACATTCGTGTTTTCTAGGGACAAAGCTAGAGGAAGTCTGGGAAAAAATCATGATATTTCTGTTTGTATAGATCACATTTTACGCACTTCCATAATGAAATGATTTATTTTCTCCAAAACCATTTTTACTGTGATTCTCTCGGTCTATTGCATACAAATTCCACACCACTTTGTCCGGATATGACTGAATGAACCCGGAAATATCCAGTTTTTTTTTGTTTTTTTGTTTTTTTTTGCTATCTCAATCCCAGATATTGCTACAGCCCCTTTGTTTGTGTATTCCTGATATTATCCACAGACTTTATTGTTTTGAATGTTTTTTATCAGGGAATATTTAATTTTGTACCGTTGAAATATTAATTGGTTCATCATGGGAACACCAGCTCTACACATTCGTATATTCTAGGGAGAAAGCTAGAGGCCCTGCGGCAAACAAACATGATATTTCTCTTTGTATAGATGACATTTTATGCACTTGCCTAACGTAAAGACTTTGCTTTTCTCCAAAACCCTTTTTACTGTGATTTTCTCGGTCCATTGCATACAAATTCCACACCACTTTGCCCGGATATGACTGGATGAAACCAGAAATATCTGGTTTAGTTTTGGCTAACTCAATCCCAGTTATTGCTACAGCCTCTGTGTTTGTGTATTCCTGATATTATCCACAGACTTTATTGTTTTGAATGTTTTTTTTTTTCAGGGAACATTTAATTTTGTGCTGCGCAACACTAATTGTTTCCACATGGAGACACCAGCTCTACAGATTCTTATTTTCTAGGGAGACAGCTAGAGGAACTGCGGCAAACAAAGATGATATTCCTGTTTGTATCGATGACATTTTATGCACTTCCCTAACGAAAAGACTTTGCTTTTCTCCAAACCATTTTTACTGTGATTTTCTCGGTCCATTGCATACGAATTCCACACCACTTTGCCCGGATATGACTGGATGAAACCAGAAATATCTGGGTTTGTTTTGGCTAACTCAATCCAGGATATTGCTACAGCCTCTATGTTTGTGTATTCCTGATATTATCCATGGGCTTTATTGTTTTGAATGTTTTTTATCAGGGAACATTTAATTTTGTGCTTGAAAACACTAATTGTTTTAACATGGAGATACCAGCTCCACCTATTTGTATTTCTAGGGAGAAAGCTATAGGTACTGCCGCAAACAAACAAACAAGATAATTCTGTTTGCATCGATGATATTTTATCTACTTACCTAATGAAAAGGCTTTGCTTTACTCCAAAACCATTTTTACTGTGATTTCTCGGTCCATTGCATACGAATTCCACAGCAGTTTGTCCAGATATGACTGGATGAAACCAGAAATATCCGGTTGTGTTTTGGCTAACTCAATCCCAGATATTGCTACAGACTCTGTGTTTGTTTATTCCTGATATTATCAATGGATTTTATTGTTTTGAATGTTTTTAGTCAGGGAACATTTTATTTTGAGCTTGGATACAGTAATTCGTTCCACATGGAGACACAAACTCTACACATTCGTATTTTCTAGGGAGAAAGCTAGAGGAACTGTGGCAAACAAACATGATATTTCTGTTTGTATAGATGACATTTTATGCACTTGCCTAACGAAAAGACTTTGCTTTTCTCCAAAACCATTTTTACTGTGATTTTCTCGGTCCATCGCATAGCAATTCCACACAAGTTTGTCCGGATATGACTGGATGAAACGAGAAATATCCGGTTGTGTTTTGGCTAACTCAATCCCAGATATTGTGAAAGTCTCTGTGTTTGTGTTTTCCTGATGTTATCGATTGACGTTATTGTTTTGAATGTTTTCTATCAGGGAACATTTCATTTTGTCCCGTAGAAACACTAATTCGTTCATCCTGGGAACACCAGCTCTACACATTCGTGTTTTCTAGGGACAAAGCTAGAGGAAGTCCGGGAAAAAATCATGATTTTCTGTTTGTATAGATCACATTTTACGCACTTCCATAATGAAATGATTTATTTTCTCCAAAATCATTTTTACTGTGATTTTCTCGGTCCATTGCATACAAATTCCACACCACTTTGTCCTGATATCACTGAATGAAACCGGAAATATCCGTTTTTTTTTTTTTATACTTCAATCCCATATATTGCTACAGCCTCTGTGTTTGTGTATTCCTGATATTATCCATGGACTTTATTGTTTTGAATGTTTTTTATCAGGGAACATTTAATTTTGTGCTTGAAAACACTAATTGTTTTAACATGGAGATACCAGCTCCACCTATTTGTATTTCTAGGGAGAAAGCTAGAGGTACTGCCGCAAACAAACAAACAAGATAATTCTGTTTGTATCAATGATATTTTATCTACTTACCTAATGAAAAGGCTTTGCTTTACTCCAAAACCATTTTTACTGTGATTTTCTCAGTCCATTGCATACGAATTCCACACCAGTTTGTCCAGATATGACTGGATGAAACCAGAAATATCCGGTTGTGTTTTGGCTAACTCAATCCTAAATACTGCTAGAGACTCTGTGTTTGTGTATTCCTGATATTATCCATGGACTTTATTTTTTCAATTTTTTCACAGGGAACATTTAATTTTGTGCTTGGAAACACTAATTGTTTGCACATGGAGAAACCAGCTCTACACATTCGTGTTTTCTAGGGACAAAGCTAGAGGAAATGCGGGAAAAAAATCATGATATTTCTGTTTGTATAGATCACATTTTACGCACTTCCATAATGAAATGACTTTATTTTCTCCAAAACCATTTTTACTGTGATTTTCTCGGTCCATTGCATACAAATTCCACACCACTTTGTCCAGATATGACTGAATGAAACCGTTATCATCCGTTTATTATTTTTTTTCTAACTCAATCCCAGATATTGCTGCTGCCTCTGTGTTTGTGTATTCCTAAATATTATCCTCAGACTTTATTGTTTTGAATGTTTTTTTTCAGGGAACATTTAATTTTGTGCTACGAAACACTAATTGTTTCCACATGGAGACATCAGTTCTACACATTCATACTTTCTAGGGAGAAAGCTAGAGGAACTGCGGCAAACAAACATGATATTCCTGTTTCTATAGATGACATTTTATGCACTTGCGTAATGTAAAGACTTTGCTTTTCTCCAAAACCATTTTTACTGTGATTTTCTCGGTCCATTGCATACGAATTCCACACCACTTTGTCCGGATATGACTGGATGAAACCGGAAATATCTGGTTTTGTTTTGGCTAACACAATCCCAGATATTGCTACAGCCTCTGTGTTTGTTTTTTCTGGATATTATCCACAGACTTTATTGTTTTGAATGTTTTTTATCGGGGAACATTTTATTTTGAGCTTGGATACAGCAATTGGTTCCACATGGGACACAAGCTCTATATATTTGTATTTTCTAGGGAGAAAGCTAGAGGAACTGCGGCAAACAAACATCATATTTCTGTTTGTATCGATGACATTTTATGCACTTTCTAATGAAAAGAGTTTTCTTTTCTCCAAAACCATTTTTACTGTTATTTTCCCGGTCCATTTCATACGAATTCCACACCAGTTTGTCCGGATATGACTGGATGAAACCGGAAATATCCGTTTTTTTTTTTTTTTTGCTAACTCAATCCCAGATATTGCTACAGCCTCTGTGTTTGTGTATTCCTAAATATTATCCACAGACTTTATTGTTTTGAATGTCTTTTATCAGGGAATATTTAATTTTGTACTGTTGAAATATTAATTGGTTCATCATGTATGTGTTTTCTGGATATTATCGATGGACTTAATGTTTTAATGTTTTTCTCAGGGAACATTTAATTTTCTACCATTGAAACACTAATTGGTTCATAATGGGAACGCAAGCTCTACACAGTCGTATTTTCTAGGGAGAAAGCTACAGGAACTGTGGCAAACAAACATGATATTTCTGTTTGTATAGATGACATTTTATGTACTTGCTTAACGAGAAGACTTTGCTTTACTCCAAAACCATTTTTACTGTGATTTTCTCGGTCCATCGCATAGCAATTCCACACAAGTTTGTCCGGATATGACTGGATGAAACGAGAAATATCCGGTTGTGTTTTGGCTAACTCAATCCCAGATATTGTGAAAGTCTCTGTGTTTGTGTTTTCCTGATGTTATCGATTGACGTTATTGTTTTGAATGTTTTTTATCAGGGAACATTTCATTTTGTCCCGTAGAAACACTAATTCGTTCATCCTGGGAACACCAGCTCTACACATTTGTGTTTTCTAGGGACAAAGCTAGAGGAAGTCTGGGAAAAAATCATGATATTTCTGTTTGTATAGATCACATTTTACGCACTTCCATAATGAAATGATTTATTTTCTCCAAAACCATTTTTACTGTGATTCTCTCGGTCTATTGCATACAAATTCCACACCACTTTGTCCGGATATGACTGAATGAACCCGGAAATATCCAGTTTTTTTTTTGTTTTTTTGTTTTTTTTTGCTATCTCAATCCCAGATATTGCTACAGCCCCTTTGTTTGTGTATTCCTGATATTATCCACAGACTTTATTGTTTTGAATGTTTTTTATCAGGGAATATTTAATTTTGTACCGTTGAAATATTAATTGGTTCATCATGGGAACACCAGCTCTACACATTCGTATATTCTAGGGAGAAAGCTAGAGGCCCTGCGGCAAACAAACATGATATTTCTCTTTGTATAGATGACATTTTATGCACTTGCCTAACGTAAAGACTTTGCTTTTCTCCAAAACCCTTTTTACTGTGATTTTCTCGGTCCATTGCATACAAATTCCACACCACTTTGCCCGGATATGACTGGATGAAACCAGAAATATCTGGTTTAGTTTTGGCTAACTCAATCCCAGTTATTGCTACAGCCTCTGTGTTTGTGTATTCCTGATATTATCCACAGACTTTATTGTTTTCAATGTTTTTTTTTTTCAGGGAACATTTAATTTTGTGCTGCGCAACACTAATTGTTTCCACATGGAGACACCAGCTCTACAGATTCTTATTTTCTAGGGAGACAGCTAGAGGAACTGCGGCAAACAAAGATGATATTCCTGTTTGTATCGATGACATTTTATGCACTTGCCTAACGAAAAGACTTTGCTTTTCTCCAAACCATTTTTACTGTGATTTTCTCAGTCCATTGCATACGAATTCCACACCACTTTGCCCGGATATGACTGGATGAAACCGGAAATATCCGGGTTTGTTTTGGCTAACTCAATCCAGGATATTGCTACAGCCTCTATGTTTGTGTATTCCTGATATTATCCATGGGCTTTATTGTTTTGAATGTTTTTTATCAGGGAACATTTAATTTTGTGCTTGAAAACACTAATTGTTTTAACATGGAGATACCAGCTCCACCTATTTGTATTTCTAGGGAGAAAGCTAGAGGTACTGCCGCAAACAAACAAACAAGATAATTCTGTTTGCATCGATGATATTTTATCTACTTACCTAATGAAAAGGCTTTGCTTTACTCCAAAACCATTTTTACTGTGATTTTCTCGGTCCATTGCATACGAATTCCACACCAGTTTGTCCAGATATGACTGGATGAAACCAGAAATATCCGGTTGTGTTTTGGCTAACTCAATCCTAAATACTGCTAGAGACTCTGTGTTTGTGTATTCCTGATATTATCCATGGACTTTATTTTTTCAATTTTTTTACAGGGAACATTTAATTTTGTGCTTGGAAACACTAATTGTTTGCACATGGAGAAACCAGCTCTACACATTCGTGTTTTCTAGGGACAAAGCTAGAGGAAATGCGGGAAAAAATCATGATATTTCTGTTTGTATAGATCACATTTTACGCACTTCCATAATGAAATGACTTTATTTTCTCCAAAACCATTTTTACTGTGATTTTCTCGGTCCATTGCATACAAATTCCACACCACTTTGTCCGGATATGACTGGATGAAACCGGAAATATCCGTTTATTTTTTTTTTCTAACTCAATCCCAGATATTGCTACAGCCTCTGTGTTTGTGTATTCCTAAATATTATCCTCAGACTTTATTGTTTTGAATGTTTTTTTCAGGGAACATTTAATTTTGTGCTGCAAAACACTAATTGTTTCCACATGGAGACACCAGTTCTACACATTCGTATTTTCTAGGGAGAAAGCTAGAGGAATTGCTACAAACAAACATGATAATTCTGTTTCTATAGATGACATTTTATGCACTTGCCTAACGTAAAGACTTTGCTTTTCTCCAAAACCATTTTTACTGTGATTTTCTCGGTCCAATGCATACGAATTCCACACCACTTTGTCCGGATATGACTGGATGAAACCGGAAATATCTGGTTTTGTTTTGGCTAACACAATCCCAGATATTGCTACAGCCTCTGTGTTTGTTTTTTCTGGATATTATCCACAGACTTTATTGTTTTGAATGTTTTTTATTGGGGAACATTTTATTTTGAGCTTGGATACAGCAATTGGTTCCACATGGAGACACAAGCTCTATATATTTGTATTTTCTAGGGAGAAAGCTAGAGGAACTGTGGCAAACAAACATCATATTTCTGTTTGTATCGATGACATTTTATGCACTTTCTAATGAAAAGAGTTTGCTTTTCTACAAAACCATTTTTACTCTGATTTTCTCGGTCCATCGCATAGCAATTCCACACCAGTTTGTCCGGAGATGACTGGATGAAACGAGAAATATCCGGTTGTGTTTTGGCTAACTCAATCCCAGATATTGTGAAAGTCTCTGTGTTTGTGTTTTCCTGATGTTATCGATTGACGTTATTGTTTTGAATGTTTTTTATCAGGCAACATTTCATTTTGTCCCGTAGAAACACTAATTCGTTCATCCTGGGAACACCAGCTCTACACATTTGTGTTTTCTAGGGACAAAGCTAGAGGAAGTCTGGGAAAAAATCATGATATTTCTGTTTGTATAGATCACATTTTACGCACTTCCATAATGAAATGATTTATTTTCTCCAAAACCATTTTTACTGTGATTCTCTCGGTCTATTGCATACAAATTCCACACCACTTTGTCCGGATATGACTGAATGAACCCGGAAATATCCGTTTTTTTTGTTTTTTTGCTAACTCAATCCCAGATATTGCTACAGCCCCTTTGTTTGTGTATTCCTGATATTATCCACAGACTTTATTGTTTTGAATGTTTTTTATCAGGGAATATTTAATTTTGTACCATTGAAATATTAATTGGTTCATCATGGGAACACCAGCTCTACACATTCGTATATTCTAGGGAGAAAGCTAGAGGCCCTGCGGCAAACAAACATGATATTTCTGTTTGTATAGATGACATTTTATGCACTTGCCTAATGAAAAGACTTTGCTTTTCTCCAAAACCATTTTTACTGTGATTTTCTCGGTCCATTGCATACAAATTCCACACCACTTTGCCCGGATATGACTGGATGAAACCAGAAATATCTGGTTTAGTTTTGGCTAACTCAATCCCAGTTATTGCTACAGCCTCTGTGTTTGTGTATTCCTGATATTATCCACAGACTTTATTGTTTGAATGTTTTTTTTTTTCAGGGAACATTTAATTTTGTGCTGCGCAACACTAATTGTTTCCACATGGAGACACCAGCTCTACAGATTCGTATTTTCTAGGGAGACAGCTAGAGGAACTGCGGCAAACAAAGATGATATTCCTGTTTGTATCGATGACATTTTATCCACTTGCCTAACGAAAAGACTTTGCTTTTCTCCAAACCATTTTTACTGTGATTTTCTCAGTCCATTGCATACGAATTCCACACCACTTTGCCCGGATATGACTGGATGAAACCGGAAATATCCGGGTTTGTTTTGGCTAACTCAATCCAGTATATTGCTACAGCCTCTATGTTTGTGTATTCCTGATATTATCCATGGGCTTTATTGTTTTGAATGTTTTTTATCAGGGAACATTTAATTTTGTGCTTGAAAACACTAATTGTTTTAACATGGAGATACCAGCTCCACCTATTTGTATTTCTAGGGAGAAAGCTAGAGGTACTGCCGCAAACAAACAAACAAGATAATTCTGTTTGCATCGATGATATTTTATCTACTTACCTAATGAAAAGGCTTTGCTTTACTCCAAAACCATTTTTACTGTGATTTTCTCGGTCCATTGCATACGAATTCCACACCAGTTTGTCCAGATATGACTGGATGAAACCAGAAATATCCGGTTGTGTTTTGGCTAACTCAATACTAAATATTGCTAGAGACTCTGTGTTTGTGTATTCCTGATATTATCCATGGACTTTATTTTTTCAATTTTTTTACAGGGAACATTTAATTTTCTGCTGCACAACACTAATTGTTTCCACATGGAGACACCAGCTCTACAGATTCGTGTTTTCTAGGGAGAAAGCTAGAGGAAATGCGGGAAAAAATCATGATATTTCTGTTTGTATAGATCACATTTTACGCACTTCCATAATGAAATGACTTTATTTTCTCCAAAACCATTTTTACTGTGATTTTCTCGGTCCATTGCATACAAATTCCACACCACTTTGTCCAGATATTACTGAATGAAACCGTTATTATCCGTTTATTATTTTTTTTTCTAACTCAATCCTAGATATTGCTACAGCCTCTGTGTTTGTGTATTCCTAAATATTATCCTCAGACTTTATTGTTTTGAATGTTTTTTTCTCAGGGAACATTTAATTTTGTACTGCACAACACTAATTGTTTCCACATGGAGACACCAGCTCTACACATTCGTATTTTCTAGGGAGAAAGCTAGAGGAACTGCAGCAAACAAAGATGATATTCCTGTTTGTATCGATGACATTTTATGCACTTCCCTAACGAAACGACTTTGCTTTTCTCCAAACCATTTTTACTGTGATTTTCTCGGTCCATTGCATACGAATTCCACACCACTTTGCCCGGATATGACTGGATGAAACCGGAAATATCCGGGTTTGTTTTGGCTAACTCAATCCAGGATATTGCTACAGCCTCTATGTTTGTGTATTCCTGATATTATCCATGGGCTTTATTGTTTTGAATGTTTTTTATCAGGGAACATTTAATTTTGTGCTTGAAAACACTAATTGTTTTAACATGGAGATACCAGCTCCACCTATTTGTATTTCTAGGGAGAAAGCTAGAGGTACTGCCGCAAACAAACAAACAAGATAATTCTGTTTGCATCGATGATATTTTATCTACTTACCTAATGAAAAGGCTTTGCTTTACTCCAAAACCATTTTTACTGTGATTTTCTCGGTCCATTGCATACGAATTCCACACCAGTTTGTCCAGATATGACTGGATGAAACCAGAAATATCCGGTTGTGTTTTGGCTAACTCAATCCTAAATACTGCTAGAGACTCTGTGTTTGTGTATTCCTGATATTATCCATGGACTTTATTTTTTCAATTTTTTTACAGGGAACATTTAATTTTGTGCTTGGAAACACTAATTGTTTGCACATGGAGAAACCAGCTCTACACATTCGTGTTTTCTAGGGACAAAGCTAGAGGAAATGCGGGAAAAAATCATGATATTTCTGTTTGTATAGATGACATTTTATTCACTTGCATAACGAAAAGACTTTGCTTTTCTCCAAAACCATTTTTACTGTGATTTTCTCGGTGTATTGCATACAAATTCCACACCACTTTGTCCGGATATGACTGAATGAAACCGGAAATATCCGTTTATTTATTTATTTTTTTTGCTAACTCAATCCCAGATATTGATACAGCCTCTGTGTTTGCGTATTCCTAAATATTATCCTCAGACTTAATTGTTTTGAATGTTTTTTTTCAGGGAACATTTAATTTTGTGCTGTGAAACACTAATTGTTTCCACATGGAGACACCAGTTCTACACATTCATATTTTCTAGGGAGAAAGCTAGAGGAACTCTGGCAAACAAACATGATATTCCTGTTTCTATAGATGACATTTTATGCACTTGCCTAACGTAAAGACTTTGCTTTTCTCCAAAACCATTTTTACTGTGTTTCTCTCAGTCCAATGCATACGAATTCCACACCACTTTGCCCGGATATGACTGTATGAAACCGGAAATATCCGGGTTTGTTTTGGCTAACTCAATCCAGGATATTGCTACAGCCTCTATGTTTGTGTATTCCTGATATTATCCATGGGCTTTATTGTTTTGAATGTTTTTTATCAGGGAACATTTAATTTTGTGCTTGAAAACACTAATTGTTTTAACATGGAGATACCAGCTCCACCTATTTGTATTTCTAGGGAGAAAGCTAGAGGTACTGCCGCAAACAAACAAACAAGATAATTCTGTTTGCATCGATGATATTTTATCTACTTACCTAATGAAAAGGCTTTGCTTTACTCCAAAACCATTTTTACTGTGATTTTCTCGGTCCATTGCATACGAATTCCACACCAGTTTGTCCAGATATGACTGGATGAAACCAGAAATATCCGGTTGTGTTTTGGCTAACTCAATCCTAAATACTGCTAGAGACTCTGTGTTTGTGTATTCCTGATATTATCCATGGACTTTATTTTTTCAATTTTTTTACAGGGAACATTTAATTTTGTGCTTGGAAACACTAATTGTTTGCACATGAAGAAACCAGCTCTACACATTCGTGTTTTCTAGGGACAAAGCTAGAGGAAATGCGGGAAAAAATCATGATATTTCTGTTTGTATAGATGACATTTTATTCACTTCCATAATGAAATGACTTTATTTTCTCCAAAACCATTTTTACTGTGATTTTCTCGGTCCATTGCATACAAATTCCACATCACTTTGTCCGGATATGACTGAATGAAACCGTTATTATCCGTTTATTTTTTTTTTCTAACTCAATCCCAGATATTGCTACAGCCTCTGTGTTTGTGTATTCCTAAATATTATCCTCAGACTTTATTGTTTTGAATGTTTTTTTCAGGGAACATTTAATTTTGTGCTGCAAAACACTAATTGTTTCCACATGGAGACACCAGTTCTACACATTCGTATTTTCTAGGGAGAAAGCTAGAGGAATTGCTACAAACAAACATGATAATTCTGTTTCTATAGATGACATTTTATGCACTTGCCTAATGTAAAGACTTTGCTTTTCTCCAAAACCATTTTTACTGTGATTTTCTCGGTCCAATGCATACGAATTCCACACCACTTTGTCCGGATATGACTGGATGAAACCGGAAATATCTGGTTTTGTTTTGGCTAACACAATCCCAGATATTGCTACAGCCTCTGTGTTTGTTTTTTCTGGATATTATCCACAGACTTTATTGTTTTGAATGTTTTTTATTGGGGAACATTTTATTTTTAGCTTGGATACAGCAATTGGTTCCACATGGAGACACAAGCTCTATATATTTGTATTTTCTAGGGAGAAAGCTAGAGGAACTGTGGCAAACAAACATCATATTTCTGTTTGTATCGATGACATTTTATGCACTTTCTAATGAAAAGAGTTTGCTTTTCTACAAAACCATTTTTACTCTGATTTTCTCGGTCCATCGCATAGCAATTCCACACCAGTTTGTCCGGAGATGACTGGATGAAACGAGAAATATCCAGTTGTGTTTTGGCTAACTCAATCCCAGATATTGTGAAAGTCTCTGTGTTTGTGTTTTCCTGATGTTATCGATTGATGTTATTGTTTTGAATGTTTTTTATCAGGGAACATTTCATTTTGTCCCGTAGAAACACTAATTCGTTCATCCTGGGAACACCAGCTCTACACATTTGTGTTTTCTAGGGACAAAGCTAGAGGAAGTCTGGGAAAAAATCATGATATTTCTGTTTGTATAGATCACATTTTACGCACTTCCATAATGAAATGATTTATTTTCTCCAAAACCATTTTTACTGTGATTTTCTCGGTCTATTGCATACAAATTCCACACCACTTTGTCCGGATATGACTGAATGAATCCGGAAATATCCGGTTTTTTTTTTTTTTTTTTTGCTAACTCAATCCCAGATATTGCTACAGCCCCTTTGTTTGTGTATTCCTGATATTATCCACAGACTTTATTGTTTTGAATGTTTTTTATCAGGGAATATTTAATTTTGTACCGTTGAAATATTAATTGGTTCATCATGGGAACACCAGCTCTACACATTCGTATATTCTAGGGAGAAAGCTAGAGGCCCTGCGGCAAACAAACATGATATTTCTGTTTGTATAGATGACATTTTATGCACTTGCCTAACGAAAAGACTTTGCTTTTCTCCAAAACCATTTTTACTGTGATTTTCTCGGTCCATTGCATACAAATTCCACACCACTTTGCCCGGATATGACTGGATGAAACCAGAAATATCTGGTTTAGTTTTGGCTAACTCAATCCCAGTTATTGCTACAGCCTCTGTGTTTGTGTATTCCTGATATTATCCACAGACTTTATTGTTTTGAATGTTTTTTTTTTTCAGGGAACATTTAATTTTGTGCTGCGCAACACTAATTGTTTCCACATGGAGACACCAGCTCTACAGATTCGTATTTTCTAGGGAGACAGCTAGAGGAACTGCGGCAAACAAAGATGATATTCCTGTTTGTATCGATGACATTTTATGCACTTGCCTAACGAAAAGACTTTGCTTTTCTCCAAACCATTTTTACTGTGATTTTCTCGGTCCATTGCATACGAATTCCACACCACTTTGCCCGGATATGACTGGATGAAACCGGAAATATCCGGGTTTGTTTTGGCTAACTCAATCCAGGATATTGCTACAGCCTCTATGTTTGTGTATTCCTGATATTATCCATGGGCTTTATTGTTTTGAATGTTTTTTATCAGGGAACATTTAATTTTGTGCTTCAAAACACTAATTGTTTCAACATGGAGATACCAGCTCCACCTATTTGTATTTCTAGGGAGAAAGCTAGAGGTACTGCCACAAACAAACAAACAAGATAATTCTGTTTGCATCGATGATATTTTATCTACTTACCTAATGAAAAGGCTTTGCTTTACTCCAAAACCATTTTTACTGTGATTTTCTCGGTCCATTGCATACGAATTCCACACCAGTTTGTCCAGATATGACTGGATGAAACCAGAAATATCCGGTTGTGTTTTGGCTAACTCAATCCTAAATACTGCTAGAGACTCTGTGTTTGTGTATTCCTGATATTATCCATGGACTTTATTTTTTCAATTTTTTTACAGGGAACATTTAATTTTGTGCTTGGAAACACTAATTGTTTGCACATGAAGAAACCAGCTCTACACATTCGTGTTTTCTAGGGACAAAGCTAGAGGAAATGCGGGAAAAAATCATGATATTTCTGTTTGTATAGATGACATTTTATTCACTTCCATAATGAAATGACTTTATTTTCTCCAAAACCATTTTTACTGTGATTTTCTCGGTCCATTGCATACAAATTCCACATCACTTTGTCCGGATATGACTGAATGAAACCGTTATTATCCGTTTATTTTTTTTTTCTAACTCAATCCCAGATATTGCTACAGCCTCTGTGTGTATTCCTAAATATTATCCTCAGACTTTATTGTTTTGAATGTTTTTTTCAGGGAACATTTAATTTTGTGCTGCAAAACACTAATTGTTTCCACATGGAGACACCAGTTCTACACATTCGTATTTTCTAGGGAGAAAGCTAGAGGAATTGCTACAAACAAACATGATAATTCTGTTTCTATAGATGACATTTTATGCACTTGCCTAACGTAAAGACTTTGCTTTTCTCCAAAACCATTTTTACTGTGATTTTCTCGGTCCAATGCATACGAATTCCACACCACTTTGTCCGGATATGACTGGATGAAACCGGAAATATCTGGTTTTGTTTTGGCTAACACAATCCCAGATATTGCTACAGCCTCTGTGTTTGTTTTTTCTGGATATTATCCACAGACTTTATTGTTTTGAATGTTTTTTATTGGGGAACATTTTATTTTTAGCTTGGATACAGCAATTGGTTCCACATGGAGACACAAGCTCTATATATTTGTATTTTCTAGGGAGAAAGCTAGAGGAACTGTGGCAAACAAACATCATATTTCTGTTTGTATCGATGACATTTTATGCACTTTCTAATGAAAAGAGTTTGCTTTTCTACAAAACCATTTTTACTCTGATTTTCTCGGTCCATCGCATAGCAATTCCACACCAGTTTGTCCGGAGATGACTGGATGAAACGAGAAATATCCAGTTGTGTTTTGGCTAACTCAATCCCAGATATTGTGAAAGTCTCTGTGTTTGTGTTTTCCTGATGTTATCGATTGATGTTATTGTTTTGAATGTTTTTTATCAGGGAACATTTCATTTTGTCCCGTAGAAACACTAATTCGTTCATCCTGGGAACACCAGCTCTACACATTTGTGTTTTCTAGGGACAAAGCTAGAGGAAGTCTGGGAAAAAATCATGATATTTCTGTTTGTATAGATCACATTTTACGCACTTCCATAATGAAATGATTTATTTTCTCCAAAACCATTTTTACTGTGATTTTCTCGGTCTATTGCATACAAATTCCACACCACTTTGTCCGGATATGACTGAATGAATCCGGAAATATCCGTTTTTTTTTTTTTTTTTGCTAACTCAATCCCAGATATTGCTACAGCCCCTTTGTTTGTGTATTCCTGATATTATCCACAGACTTTATTGTTTTGAATGTTTTTTATCAGGGAATATTTAATTTTGTACCGTTGAAATATTAATTGGTTCATCATGGGAACACCAGCTCTACACATTCGTATATTCTAGGGAGAAAGCTAGAGGCCCTGCGGCAAACAAACATGATATTTCTGTTTGTATAGATGACATTTTATGCACTTGCCTAACGAAAAGACTTTGCTTTTCTCCAAAACCCTTTTTACTGTGATTTTCTCGGTCCATTGCATACAAATTCCACACCACTTTGCCCGGATATGACTGGATGAAACCAGAAATATCTGGTTTAGTTTTGGCTAACTCAATCCCAGTTATTGCTACAGCCTCTGTGTTTGTGTATTCCTGATATTATCCACAGACTTTATTGTTTTGAATGTTTTTTTTTTTCAGGGAACATTTAATTTTGTGCTGGGCAACACTAATTGTTTCCACATGGAGACACCAGCTCTACAGATTCGTATTTTCTAGGGAGACAGCTAGAGGAACTGCGGCAAACAAAGATGATATTCCTGTTTGTATCGATGACATTTTATGCACTTGCCTAACGAAAAGACTTTGCTTTTCTCCAAAACCATTTTTACTGTGTTTCTCTCAGTCCAATGCATACGAATTCCACACCACTTTGCCCGGATATGACTGTATGAAACCGGAAATATCCGGGTTTGTTTTGGCTAACTCAATCCAGGATATTGCTACAGCCTCTATGTTTGTGTATTCCTGATATTATCCATGGGCTTTATTGTTTTGAATGTTTTTTATCAGGGAACATTTAATTTTGTGCTTGAAAACACTAATTGTTTTAACATGGAGATACCAGCTCCACCTATTTGTATTTCTAGGGAGAAAGCTAGAGGTACTGCCGCAAACAAACAAACAAGATAATTCTGTTTGCATCGATGATATTTTATCTACTTACCTAATGAAAAGGCTTTGCTTTACTCCAAAACCATTTTTACTGTGATTTTCTCGGTCCATTGCATACGAATTCCACACCAGTTTGTCCAGATATGACTGGATGAAACCAGAAATATCCGGTTGTGTTTTGGCTAACTCAATCCTAAATACTGCTAGAGACTCTGTGTTTGTGTATTCCTGATATTATCCATGGACTTTATTTTTTCAATTTTTTTACAGGGAACATTTAATTTTGTGCTTGGAAACACTAATTGTTTGCACATGGAGAAACCAGCTCTACACATTCGTGTTTTCTAGGGACAAAGCTAGAGGAAATGCGGGAAAAAATCATGATATTTCTGTTTGTATAGATGACATTTTATTCACTTGCATAACGAAAAGACTTTGCTTTTCTCCAAAACCATTTTTACTGTGATTTTCTCGGTGTATTGCATACAAATTCCACACCACTTTGTCCGGATATGACTGAATGAAACCGGAAATATCCGTTTATTTATTTATTTTTTTTGCTAACTCAATCCCAGATATTGATACAGCCTCTGTGTTTGCGTATTCCTAAATATTATCCTCAGACTTAATTGTTTTGAATGTTTTTTTTCAGGGAACATTTAATTTTGTGCTGCGAAACACTAATTGTTTCCACATGGAGACACCAGTTCTACACATTCATATTTTCTAGGGAGAAAGCTAGAGGAACTCTGGCAAACAAACATGATATTCCTGTTTCTATAGATGACATTTTATGCACTTGCCTAACGTAAAGACTTTGCTTTTCTCCAAAACCATTTTTACTGTGTTTCTCTCAGTCCAATGCATACGAATTCCACACCACTTTGCCCGGATATGACTGTATGAAACCGGAAATATCCGGGTTTGTTTTGGCTAACTCAATCCAGGATATTGCTACAGCCTCTATGTTTGTGTATTCCTGATATTATCCATGGGCTTTATTGTTTTGAATGTTTTTTATCAGGGAACATTTAATTTTGTGCTTGAAAACACTAATTGTTTTAACATGGAGATACCAGCTCCACCTATTTGTATTTCTAGGGAGAAAGCTAGAGGTACTGCCGCAAACAAACAAACAAGATAATTCTGTTTGCATCGATGATATTTTATCTACTTACCTAATGAAAAGGCTTTGCTTTACTCCAAAACCATTTTTACTGTGATTTTCTCGGTCCATTGCATACGAATTCCACACCAGTTTGTCCAGATATGACTGGATGAAACCAGAAATATCCGGTTGTGTTTTGGCTAACTCAATCCTAAATACTGCTAGAGACTCTGTGTTTGTGTATTCCTGATATTATCCATGGACTTTATTTTTTCAATTTTTTTACAGGGAACATTTAATTTTGTGCTTGGAAACACTAATTGTTTGCACATGGAGAAACCAGCTCTACACATTCGTGTTTTCTAGGGACAAAGCTAGAGGAAATGCGGGAAAAAATCATGATATTTCTGTTTGTATAGATCACATTTTATTCACTTGCATAACGAAAAGACTTTGCTTTTCTCCAAAACCATTTTTACTGTGATTTTCTCGGTGTATTGCATACAAATTCCACACCACTTTGTCCGGATATGACTGAATGAAACCGGAAATATCCGTTTATTTATTTATTTTTTTTGCTAACTCAATCCCAGATATTGATACAGCCTCTGTGTTTGCGTATTCCTAAATATTATCCTCAGACTTTATTGTTTTGAATGTTTTTTTTCAGGGAACATTTAATTTTGTGCTGCGAAACACTAATTGTTTCCACATGGAGACACCAGTTCTACACATTCATATTTTCTAGGGAGAAAGCTAGAGGAACTCTGGCAAACAAACATGATATTCCTGTTTCTATAGATGACATTTTATGCACTTGCCTAACGTAAAGACTTTGCTTTTCTCCAAAACCATTTTTACTGTGTTTCTCTCAGTCCAATGCATACGAATTCCACACCACTTTGCCCGGATATGACTGGATGAAACCTGAAATATCTGGATGTCTTTTGGCTAACTCAATCTTAAATATTGCTACAACCTCTGTGTTTGTGTATTCCTGATATTATACACGGAATTTATTTTTTTGAATTTCTTTTTCAGGGAACATTTAATTTTGTACTGTTTAAACACTAATTTTTTCCACATGGAGACAACGGCTCTACACATTCGTATTTTCTAGGGTGAAAGCTAGAGGAACTGCGGCAAACAAACATGATATTTCTGTTTATATAGATGACATTTTATGCACTTGCCTTACGAAAAGACTTTGGTTTTCTCCAAAACCATTTTTACTGTTATGTTCTCGGTCTATTGCATAGGAATTCCACACCAGTTTGTCTGGATATGACTGGATGAAACCGGAAATATCCGGTTTTGTTTTGGCTAACTCAATCCCAGATATTGCAACAGCCTTTGTGTTTGTTTATTCCTGATATTATCAATGGATTTTATTGTTTTGAATGTTTTTAGTCAGGGAACATTTTATTTTGAGCTTCTATGCAGTAATTCGTTCCACATGGAGACACAAGCTTTACACATTCGTATTTTCTAGGGAGAAAGCTAGAGGAACTGAGGGAAAAACGCATGATAATTCTGTTTGTATAGATGACATTTTATGCACTTGCCTAACGAAAAGACTTTGCTTTTCTCCAAAACCATTTTTACTGTGATTTTCTCGGTCTATTGCATACGAATTCCACACCAGTTTGTCCGGATATGACTGGATGAAACCGGAAATATCCGGTTTTGTTTTGGCTAACTCAATCCCAGATATTGCAACAGCCTCTGTGTTTGTTTATTCCTGATATTATCAATGGATTTTATTGTTTTGAATGTTTTTTGTCAGGGAACATTTGATTTTGAGCTTGGATACAGTAATGCATTCATCATGGAGACAACGTCTCTACACATTCGTATTTTCTAGGGAGAAAGCTAGAGGAACTGCGGCAAACAAACCTCATATTTCTGTTTGTATAGATGACATTTTTTGCACTTGCCTAACGAAAAGATTTTGCTTTTCTACAAAACCATTTTTACTCTGATTTTCCCAGTCCATTTCATACGAATTCCACACCAGTTTGCCCGGATATGACTGGATGAAACCAGAAATATCTGGTATAATTTTGGCTAACTCAATCTGAAATATTGCTGCAGCCTCTGCGTTTGTGTATTCCTGATATTATACACGGATTTATTTTTTTGAATGTTTTTTTTCAGGGAAAATTTAATGTTTTGCTTGGAAACACTAATTGGTTCCACGTGGAGACACCAGCTCTGCAGATTCGTATTTTCTAGGGAGAAAGCTAGAGGAACTGCGGCAAAGAAACATGATATTTCTGTTTGTATCGATGATATTTTGTCTATTTGCCTAATGAAAACACTTTGCTTTTCTCCAAAACCATTTTTACTGTGATTTTCTCGGTCCATTGCATAGGAATTCCACACCAGTTTGTCCATTTTGACTGGATGAAACCGGGAATATCCGGTGTTCTCTTGGCTAACTCAATCCCAGATATTGCTACAGCCTCTGTGTTTGTTTTTTCTGGATATTATCAATAGACTTTCTTGTTTTGTATGTTTTTTATCAGGGAACTTTTAATTTTGTGCTTGGAAACACTAATTGGTTCCACATGGAGACTCCAGCACTACACATTCGTATTTTCTTGGGAGGAAGCTACAGGAACTGCGGCAAACAAACATGATATTTATGTTTGTATAGATGACATTTTATCCACTTGCCTAACGAAAAGACTTTGCTTTGCTCCAAAACCAGTTTTACTGTGATTTTCTCGGTCCATTGCACAGGAATTCCACAGGAGTTTGTGCAAATATGACTGTATGAAACCAGAAATATCCGGTTTTCTTTTGCCTAACTCTATCCCTTATATTTCTACAGCCTCTTTGTTTGTGTATTCCTGATATTATCCACGGACTTTATTGTTTTGAATGTTTTTTTATCAGGGAACATTTAATTTTGTGCTTGGAAACACTAATTTGTTACACATGGAGACACCAGCTCTACATATTTGTATTTTGTAGGGAGAAATCTAGAGGAACAGCCGAAAACAAACATGATATTTCTGTTTGTATCGATGATATTTTATCTACTTGCCTAATGAAAAGATGTTGCTTTTCTCCAAAACCATTTGTAGTCTGATTATCTCAGCCCATTGCATACGAATTCCACACAAGTTTGTCCGGATATGACTGGATGAATCCAGAAATATCCGGTTGTGTTTTGGCTAACACAGCTGAAATATTGCTACAGCCTCTGTGTTTGTGTATTCCTGATATTATCCATGGACTTTTTTGTTTTGAATATTTTTATCCGGGAACATTAATTTTTTTGCTTGGAAATACTGATTGGTTCCACATGGAGACACCAGCTCTACACATTGGTATTTTCTAGGGAGAAAGCTAGAGGAACTGAGGCAAACAAACATGATATTTCTGTTTGTATAGCTGGCATTTTATCCACTTGCCTAATGAAAAGACTTTGCTTTTCTCCAAAACCATTTTTACTCTGATTTTCTCGGTCCATTGCATACGAACTCCACACCAGTTTGTCCAGATGTGACTGGATGAAACCAGAAATAATTGGATGTGTTTTGTCTAACTCTAACCGAAATATTGCGAAAGCCTCTGTGTTTGTGTTTTCTGTATATTATCGATGGACTTTATTGTTTTGAATGTTTTTATCAGGGAACATTTAATTTTGTTCCATTAAAACACTAATTGGTTCATCATGGGGATATCAGCTCTGCACATTCGTATTTTCTAGGGAGAAAGCTAGAGGAACTGCGGCAAACAAACATGATATTTCTGTTTGTATAGATGACTTTTTCTGCACTTGCCCAAGGAAAAGACTTTGCTTTTCTCCAAAACCATTTTTGCTGTTATTTTCTCGGCCCATTGCATACGAATTCCACAACACATTTTGCAGATATGACTGGATGAAACCAGAAATATCTGGTTCTGTTTTGGCTAACTGAATCCCAGATATTACTACAGCCTCTGTGTTTGTGTTTTCTGGATATTCTCGATGGACTTATTGTTTTGAATGTTTTTATAAGGGAACATTTATTTTTGTACCGTAGAAACACTAATTGGTTCATCATGGGAACAGTAGCTCTACACATTCATATTTTGTAGGGGGAAAGCCTGAGGAACTGCGGCAAACAAACATGATATTTCTGTTTGTCTAGTTGACATTTTATGCACTTGCCTAACGTAAAGACTTTGCATTTCTGCAAAACCATTTTTACTGTGATTTTCTCGGTCTATTGCATACGAATTCCACAGGAGTTTGTCCAGATATGACTGGATGAAACCAGAAATATCCGGTTTATTTTTGGTTAACTCAATCCCAGATATTGCTACAGCCTCTGTGTTTGTGTTTTCTGGATATTATCAATGGACTTTATTGTTTTGAATTTTTTTTATAGGGAACATTTTATTTTGAGCTTGGATACAGTAATTGCTTCCACATGTAAACACCAGCTCTGCACATTCGTATTTTCTAGGGAGAATGCTAGAGGAACTGTGGCAAACAAACATGATATTTCTGTTTGTATAGATGACTTTTTCTGCACTTGCCTAACGTAAAGACTTTGCTTTTCTCCAAAACCATTTTTGCTGTTATTTTCTTGGCCCATTGCATACGAATTCCACAACACATTTTACGGATATGACTGGATGAAACCAGAAATATCCGGTTGTGTTTTGGCTAACTGAATCCCAGATATTACTACAGCCACTGTGTTGTGTTTTCTGGATAATATCGATGGATTTATTGTATTGAATGTTTTTATAAGGGAACATTTATGTTTGTACCGTATAAACACTAATTGGTTCATCATGGGAACAGCAGCTCTACACATTCATATTTTGTAGGGAGAAAGCCTGAGGAACTGCGGCAAACAAACATGATATTTCTGTTTGTCTAGTTGACATTTTATGCACTTGCCTTACGTAAAGACTTTGCTTTTCTCCAAAACCATTTTTACTGTGATTTACTCATTCCATTGCATACGAATTCCACACGAGTTTGTCTGGATATGACTGGATGAAACCGGAAATATCCGGTTTTGTGTTGGCTAACTCAATCTCAAATATTGCTACAGCCTCTGTGTTTTTGTATGCCTGATATTATCCACAATCTTTATTGTTTTGAATGTTTTTTTATTAGGGAACATTTAATTTTTTGCTGCGAAACACTTATTGTTTCCACATGGAGACACCAGCCCTACATTTTGTATATTCTAGAGAGAAAGGTAGAGGAACAGGTGGCAAACAAACATGATACTTCTGTTTTTATAGCTGACATTTTATCCACTTGCCTAATGAAAAGACTTTGCTTTTCTCCAAAACAATTTTTACTCTGATTTTCTCGGTCCATTGCATACGAATTCCTAACCACTTTGTACGGATATGACTCAATGAAACCAGAAATATCAGGTTGTGTTTTGGCTAACTGAATCCAAAATATTGTGAAAGCCTCTGTGTTTGTGTTTTCCCGATATTATCGAAGGACTTCATTGTTTTGAATATTTTTATCAGGGAACATTTATTTTTGTACCATTGAAACAGTAATTTATTCATCATGGGGACACCAGCTCTACACATTCGTATTTACTAGGGAGAAATCTAGAGGAACTGCAACAAACATGATATTTATGTTTGTGTAGATGACATTTTATGCACTTGCCTAACGAAAAGACTTTGCTTTTTTCCAAAACCATTTTTACTGTGATTTTCTCGGTCCATTGCATACGAATTCCACACCAGTTTCTCCAGATGTGACTGGATGAAACCAGAAATATTCGGATGTGTTTTGTCTAACTCTAACTGAAATATTGCGAAAGCCTCTGTGTTTGTGTTTTCTGGATATTATCGATGGACTTTATTGTTTTGAATGTTTTTTATCAGGGAATATATAATTTTGTACCGTTAAAACACTAATTGGTTCATCATGGGAACACCAGCTCTACACAATTGTATTTTCAAGGGAGAAAGCTAGAGGAACTGCAGCAAACAAACATGATAATTCTGTTTCTCTAGATGACATTTTATGCACTTGCCTAACAAAAAGACTTTGCTTTTCTCCAAAATCATTTTTACTGTGATTTTCTCGGTCCATTGCATAGGAATTCCACACCACTTTGTTCGGATATGACTGGATGAAACCAGAAATATCTGGTTCTGTTTTGGCTAACTCAATCCGAAATATTGCTACAGCCTCTGTGTTTGTGTATTCCTGATATTATCCACGGATTTTATTGTTTTGAATGTTTTTTTTTTCAGGGAATATTTTATTTTTTGCTTAGAAACACTAATTGGTTCCACGTGGAGACACCAGCTCTGCACATTCGTATTTTCTAGGGAGAAAGCTAGAGGAACTGCGGCAAACAAACATGATATTTCTGTTTTCATAGCTGACATTTTATCCACTTGCCTAACCAAAAGACTTTGCTTTTCTCCAAAACCATTTTTACTGTGATTTTCTCGGTCCATTGCATACGAATTCCACACCACTTAGTCCTGATATGACTGGATCAAACCAGAAATATCCGGTTGTGTTTTGGCTAACTGAATCCCAGATATTACTACAGCCTCTGTGTTTGTGTTTTCTGGATATTTTCGATGGACTTATTTTTTTGAAAGTTTTTATAAGGGAACATTTATTTTTGTACCGTAGAAACACTAATTGCTTCATCATGGGAATAGCAGCTCTACACATTCATATTTTGTAGGGAGAAAGCCTGCGGAACTGCAGCAAACAAACATGATATTTCTGTTTGTCTAGTTGACATTTTATGCACTTGCCTTACGTAAAGACTTTCTTTTTCTCCAAAACCATTTTTACTGTGATTTTCTCGGTCCATTGCATAAAAGTTCCACAGGAGTTTGTCCGGATATGACTGGATGAAACCAGAAATATCCGGTTGTGTTTTGGCTAACTCAATTGCAGATAGGGCTACAGTCTCTGTTTTGTGTATTCCTGATATTATCCACGGACTTTATTGTTTTGAATGTTTTTTTATCAGGGAACGTTTAATTTTGTGCTTGGAAACACCAATTGGTTCCAAAGGGAAACACCAGCTCTACCTACTTTTATTTTCTAGGGAGAAAGCTAGAGGAACTGTGGCAAACGAACTTGATAATTCTGTTTGTATAGATGAGTTTTTATGCACTTGCCTAACGAAAAGACTTTGCTTTTCTCCAAAATCATTTTTAGTGTGATTTTCTTGGTCCATTGCATACGAATTCCACACCAGTTTGTCCGGATATGACTGGATGAAACCAGAAATATCTGGTTGTTTTTTCGCTAACTCAACCCAAAATATTGCTACCGCCTCTGTGTTTGTGTATTCCAGATATTATCCATGGACTTTATTTTTTTGAATGTTTTTTTTCAGGGAACATTTAATTTTTTGCTTGGAAATACTAATTCCTCCATGTGGAGACACCAGCTCTGCACATTCGTATTTTCTAGGGAGAATGCCAGAGGAACTGCGGCAAACAAACATGATATTTCTGTTTGTCTAGATGACATTTTATGCACTTGCCTAAAGAAAAAACTTTGCTTTTCTCCAAAACCATTTTTACTGTGATTTTCTCGGTCCATTGCATAGAAATTCCACAGGAGTTTGTCCGGATATGTCTAGATGAAACCAGAAATATCCGATTTTGGTTTGGCTAACTCAATCCGAAATATTGTGAAAGCCTCTGTGTTTGTGTTTTCTGGATATTATCGATGGACTTTATTGTTTTGAATATTTTTATCAGGGAACATTTAATTTTGTACCGTAGAAACACTAATTGGTTCATCATGGGGACACCAGCTCTACACATTCATATTTTCTACGGAAAAGCTACAGGAACTGCGGCAAACAAACATGATATTTCTGTTTGTCTAGATGACATTTTATGCACTTGCCTAACGAAAAGACTTTGCCCTGGAGTCGAAGGATGCCCAGGTCAGAGCCACAGATCTTATTGGCTCTAAGCTGAAAAGCCCTTCACTCAGCCCAACTTCCAAAGTGACCACTGCAGCTGAGGGAACGGCCAAGTAGGGTCAGCAACATTGCAGGCAGAACTGTAAATTTCTTGTTAGAGATGCCCCCTGCCTTTACCTGGCCAGCTCTCCTCCCAGCCCAGCCAAGTAATGAAAGTCAACAGAGTGCCTTCCCCTAGGAGGCTCACACCTCCCTTAGGATGTACCCCATGTGAAGAGATAGATAGGTCTGGGCCTCTTAACTTACAAGGCCTAAAGCCCACCAGATTAGTATCAAGCCCCTTCTCTCAGGTTCTATTTGCCTCTCAATCAGAAAACTTACTTGTAGCTTAGACAGCACCTTTCTTAGCTCCTCTAATAATGACTCTGTCCTTTGTTCTAGGCCCTGTCTAGTGCACTTGGGCCTCATTCCTTTGTAATCATAACCTCTACTCTACCACCAATGGCTCTACTCCCAACCTGTGTGTACTGATGGTCCTCTTCCCCACTTAATGCTGTATAATTGTTCAAACCTGGTAAATGCCACTCTTAGGATCATTGGTCACTATCCTCACTCTGTCTTTTATGACCTGGTCTAAATATGATCAGAGTCGGCAAACTTGGAAGGCTTCCATAGCCTTGGCAATTCATGACGACAGCCTAGGATGGTAACTGGCGACATAAACTAGAGTGTCAATTTGTTGGGTCAACAACAGGAGCCACTGTGCACTTGATCCTCATGTGGGATCTCTGTCCTTAATATGCTGTACATTGTGATTTAATGCTATAACTAGTACTCAAAGAGTATGTTTCATTTTGTGTTTCTATGTGGGTGCAAACTGTTGAAATCTTTATACTAAATTGACCATCTGTATATAAAGAGAATTGAAAATGAATCTTGATGCAAATGGAAGAGGAGAGGGAGCGGGAGAGGGGAGGGTTGCAGGTGGGAGGGAATTTATGGGAGGGGGAAGCCATTGTAATCCATAAGCTGTACACTGGAAATTTATATTCATTAAATAAAAGTTAAAAAAAAAGACTTTGCTTTTCTCCAAAACCATTTGTACTCGGATTTTCTCGATCCATTGCATACAAATTCCCACCACTTTGTCTGGATATGAATGGATGAAAACAGAAATATCTGGTTGTATATTGGCTAACTCAATCCCAGTTATTGCTACAGCCTCTGTGTTTGTGTATTCCTGATATTATCCATGAACTTTATTTTTTACAGTGTTTTTTTTTTCAGGGAACATTTAATTTTGTGCATGGAAACACTAATTGGTTCCACATGGAGACACCAGCGCTACACATTCGTATTTTCTAGGGAAAAGGTAGAGGAACTGCGGCAAACAAACATGATATTTCTGTTTGTATCTATGACATTTTATGCACTTGCCTAATGAAAAGTCTTTGCTTTTCTCCAAAATCATTTTTACTGTGATTTTCTCAGTCCATTGCATAGGTATTCCACACCACTTTGTCCAGATATTACTGGATGAAATGGGAAATATCCAGTTGTGTTTTGGCTAACACAATCCCAGATATTGCTACAGACTCTGTGTTTGTGTATTCCTGATATTATAGACCGAATTTATTGTTTTGAATGTATTTTTTTCAGGGAACATTTAATTTTGTGCCTCGAAATACTAATTGGTTCCACATGGAGACACCAGCTCTAATATTTTTATTTTCTATGGAGAAATTAGAGGAAGTGCGGCAAACAAACATGATATTTCTGTTTGTATCGATGATATTTTTGTCAATTTCCTTATGAAAAGGCTTTGCTTTTCTCCAAAACCATTTTTACTGTGATTTTCTTGGAACACTGCATGCGAATTCCACACCACTATGTCCGGTTATGACTGCATATAACCAGTAATATCCGGTTGTGTTTTGGCTCACTCAATCCAAAATATTGCTACAGTCTCTGCGTTTGTGTATTTTTGATATTATCCATGGACTTTATATTTTTCAATGTTTTTTTTCAGGGAACATTTAATGTTGTGCTTGGAAACACTAATTGGTTCCACATGGAGACACTAGCTCTAAACATTCGTATATTCTTCTGAGAAAGCTAGAGGAACTGCGACAAACAAACATGATATTTCTGTTTGTATAGATGACATTTTATGCACTTGCCTAAGGAAAAGACATTGCTTTTCTCCAAAACCATTTTTACTGTGATTTTCTCGGTCCATTGCATACAAATTCCACACCACTTTGGCCAGTTATGACTGGATGCAACCAGAAATATCTGGTTGTGTTTTTGCTCACTCAATCCGAAATATTGCTACGGCCTCCTCGTTTGTGAATTCCTGATATTATCCATGGACTATATATTTTTCAATGTTTTTTTTTTCAGGGAATATTTAATTTTGTGCTGCGAAACACTAATTGGTTCCACATGGAGACACCAGCTCTACACATTCATATTTTCTAGGGAGAAAGCTAGAGGAACTGCGGCAAACAAACATGATATTTCTTTTTGTATAGATGACATTTTATGCACTTGCCTAATGAAAAGACTTTTCTTTTCTCCAAAACCATTTGTACTGTGATTTTCTCAGTCCATTGCACACGAATTCCACACCAGTTTGTCCGGATATGACTGGATGAAACCAGAAATATCCGGTTGTGCTTTGGCTAACTCAATCCCAGATATTGCTACAGCCTCTGTGTTTGTGTATTCCTGATATTATCCATGGACTTTATTGTTTTGAATGTTTTTTTAAGGGAATATTTATTTTAGTACCGTAGAAACACTAATTGGTTCCACATGGAGACACCAGCTCTACACATTCCTATTTTCTAGGGAGAAAGCTAGAGGAACTGCGACAAACAAACATGATATTTCTGTTTGTCTAGATGACATTTTATGCACTTGCCTAAGGAAAAGACTTTGCTTTTCTCCAAAACCATTTTTACTGTGATTTTCTCGGTCCATTGCAGACGAATTCCACACCACTTATTCCGGACATGACTGGGTGAAACCAGAATTATCCGGTTGTGTTTTGGCTAACTCAATCCCAGATATTGCTACAGCATCTGTGTTTGTGTATTCCTGATGTTATAGACAGACTTTATTGTTTTGAAGTTTTTTTATCAGGGAACATTTAATTTTGTACCTTTGAAACACTCATTGGTTCCACATGGAGACCCCAGCTCTAAACATTTGTATTTTCTAGGGAGAAAGCTAGAGGAACTGCGGCAAAGAAATATGATATTTCCTTTTGTGTAGATGACATTTTATGCACTAACCTAATGAAAAGACTTTGATTTTCTCCAAAACCATTTTTACTGTGATTTTCTCGGTCCATTGCATACGAATTCCACACCACTTTGTCCAGATATGACTGGATGAAACCAGTAATATCCGGTTGTGTTTTGGCTAACAAAATCCGAAATATTGCTATGACCTCTGTGTTTGTGTATTCTTGATATTATCCACGGACTTTATTTTTTTCAATGTATTTTTTTCAGGGAACATTTAATTTTGTGCTTGGAAACATTAGTTGGTTCCACATGGAGACACCAGCTCTGCACATTCGTATTTTCTAGGGATAAACCTAGAGGAACTGCAGCAAACAAATATGACATTTCTGTTCATCTAGATGACATTTTATGCACTTGCCTAATGGAAAGACTTTGCTTTTCTCCAAAATCATTTTTACTGTGATTTTCTCGGTCCATTGCCTACGAATTCCAAACCACTTTGTGCGGATATGACTGGAAGAAACCAGAAATATCCGGTAGTGTTTTGGCTATCTCAATCCGAAATATTGTGAAAGCCTCTGTGTTTGTGTTTTCTGGATATTATCGATGGACTTTATTGTTTTGAATATTTTTATCAGGGAACATTTAATTTTGTACCGTAGAAACACTAATTGGTTCATCATGGGGACACCAGCTCTACACATTCGTATTTTCTACGGAAAAGCTAGAGGAACTGCGGCAAACAAACATGATATTTCTGTTTGTCTAGATGACATTTTATGCACTTGCCTAACGAAAAGACTTTGCCCTGGAGTCGAAGGATGCCCAGGTCAGAGCCACAGATCTTATTGGCTCTAAGCTGAAAATCCCTTCACTCAGCCCAACTTCCAAAGTGACCACTGCAGCTGAGCGGATGGTCAAGTAGGGTCAGCAACATTGCAGACAGAACTGTGAATTTCTTGTTAGAGATGCCCCCTGCCTTTACCTGGCCAGCTCTCCTCCCAGCCCAGCCAAGTAATGAAAGTCAACAGAGTGCCTTCCCCTAGGAGGCTCACACCTCCCTTAGGATGTACCCCATGTGAAGAGATAGATAGGTCTGGGCCTCTTAACTTACAAGGCCTAAAGCCCACCAGATTAGTATCAAGCCCCTTCTGTCAGGTTCTATTTGCCTCTCAATCAGAAAACTTACTTGTAGCTTAGACAGCACCTTTCTTAGCTCCTCTAATAATGACTCTGTCCTTTGTTCTAGGCCCTGTCTAGTGCACTTGGGCCTCATTCCTTTGTAATCATAACCTCTACTCTACCACCAATGGCTCTACTCCCAACCTGTGTGTACTGATGGTCCTCTTCCCCACTTAATGCTGTATAATTGTTCAAACCTGGTAAATGCCACTCTTAGGATCATTGGTCACTATCCTCACTCTGTCTTTTATGACCTGGTCTAAATATGATCAGAGTCGGCAAACTTGGAAGGCTTCCATAGCCTTGGCAATTCATGACGACAGCCTAGGATGGTAACTGGCGCCATAAACTAGAGTGTCAATTTGTTGGGTCAACAACAGGAGCCACTGTGCACTTGATCCTCATGTGGGATCTCTGTCCTTAATATGCTGTACATTATGATTTAATGCTATAACTAGTACTCAAAGAGTATGTTTCATTTTGTGTTTCTATGTGGGTGCAAACTGTTGAAATCTTTATACTAAATTGACCTTCTGTATATAAAGAGAATTGAAAATGAATCTTGATGCAAATGGAAGAGGAGAGGGAGCGGGAGAGGGGAGGGTTGCAGGTGGGAGGGAATTTATGGGAGGGAGAAGCCATTGTAATCCATAAGCTGTACACTGGAAATTTATATTCATTAAATAAAAGTTAAAAAAAAGACTTTGCTCTTCTCCAAAACCATTTGTACTCTGATTTTCTCGATCCATTGCATACGAATTCCCCACAATTTTGTCTGGATATGAATGGATGAAAACAGAAATATCTGGTTGTATATTGGCTAACTCAATCCCAGTTATTGCTACAGCCTCTGTGTTTGTGTATTCCTGATATTATCCATGCACTTTATATTTTACAACGTTTTTTTTTTTCAGGGAACATTTAATTTTGTGCTTGGAAACACTAATTGGTTCCACATGGAGACCCCAGCTCTACACATTCGTATTTTCTGCAGAGAAAACTATAGGAACTGCGGCAAACAAACATGATATTTCTGTTTGTATAGATGACATTTTATGCACTTGCCTAACGAAAAGACTTTGCTTTTCTCCAAAACCATTTTTACTGTGATTTTCTCAGTCCGTTGCATACGAATTCCACACCAGTTTGTCCGGATAAGACTGGATGAAACCGGAAATATCCGGTTGTGTTTTGGCTAACTCAATCCGAAATATTGTGAAAGTTTCTGTGTTTGTGTGTTCTGGTTATTATCAACGGACTTTATTGTTTTGTATGTTTTTGTCAGGGAACATTTAATTTTGTACCGTAGAAACACTAATTGGTTCATCATGGGGACACCAGCTCCACACATTCGTATTTTCTAGGGAGAAAGCTAGAGGAACTGCGGCAAACAGACATGATATTTCTGTTTGTATAGATGACATTTTATGCAATTGCCTAACGAAAAGACTTTGCTTATTTCCAAACAATTTTACTGTGACATTCAGGGTACATTGCATATGAATTCCACACCATTTTGTCCGGATATGTCTGTATGAAACCCTAAAAATCCTGTTTTGTTTTGGCTAACTCAATCCCAGATATTGCTACAGCCTCTGAGTTTGTGTATTCTTGATATTATCCATGGGCTTTATTTTTCTCAAAGTTTTTTTTCAAGGAACATTTAATTTTGTGCTTTGAAGCACTAATTGTTTCCACATGTAGACACCAGCTGTACACATTCGTATTTTCTAGGGAGAAAGCTAGAGGAACTGTGGCAAACAAACATGATATTTCTGTTTGTCTAGATGACATTTTATGCACTTGCCTAACGAAAAGACTTTGTTTTTCCCTAAAACCATTTTTACTGTGATTTTCAGGGTCCATTGCATACGAATTCCATAGCAGTTTGTCCGGATATGACTGGATGAAACCAGAAATATCTGGTTGTGTTTTGGCTAACTCAATCCGAAGTATTGTGAAAGCATCTGTGTTTGTGTTTTTTCTGGTTATTGTCGACTGACTTTACTGTTTTGAATGTATTTATCAGGGAACATTTAATTTTGAACTGTTGAAACACTAATTGTTTCATCATGGGGACACCAGCTCTACAGATTCGTATTTTCTAGGGAGAAAGCTAGAGGAACTGCGGCAAAGAAACATGATATTTCTGTTTGTCTAGATGACATTTTATGCACTTGCCTAACGTAAAGACTTTGCTTTTCTCCAAAACCATTTGTACTGTGATTTTCTCGGTCAATTGCATACGAATTCCAAACGACTTTTCCGGATATGACTGGATGAAAGCAGAAATATCTGGTTTTGTTTTGGCTAACTCAATCCCAGATATTGCTACAGCCTCTGTGTTTGTTTTTTCTGGATATTATCCATGGACTTTATTGTTTTGAATGTTTTTTATCGGGGAACATTTTATTTTGAGCTTGGATACAGTAATTGGTTCCACATGTAAACACCAGCTCTACATATTCTTATTTTCTAGGGAGAAAGCTAGAGGAACTGCGGCAAACATGATATTTCTGTTTGTATAGATGACATTTTATGCACTTGCCTAATGAAAATACTTTGCTTTGCTCCAAAACTCTTTTTACTGTGGTTTTTTTTTGGTTCAATGCTTACGAATTCCACACCAGTTTGTACGCATATGACTGGATGAAACCAGAAATATTCGCTTGTGTTTTGGCTAACTCAATCCGAAATAGTGCGAAAGACTCTGTGTTTGTGTTTTCTGGATATTCTCGATGTACTTTATTGTTTTCAATGTTTTTATCAGGGAACATTTAATTTCGTACCGTAGAAACACTAATTGGTTTATCATGGGGACACCAGCTCTACACATTCGTATTTTCTAGGGAGAAAGCTAGAGGAACTGCGGCAAACAAACATTATGTTTCTCTTTGTATAGATGAGACTTTAAGCACTTGCCTAACGAAAAGACTTTGCTTTTCTCCAAATCCATTTTTACTGTGATTTTCTCAGTCCATTGTATACGAATTCTACACCAGTTTGTCTGGATATGAGTTGATGAAACCAGAAATATCTGGTTTTGTTTTGGCTATCTCAATCGCAGATATTGCTACGGCCTCTGTGTTTGTGTATTCCTGATATTATCGATGGACTTTATTGCTTTGAATTTTTTTATCAGGGAACATTTATTTATTTTTTATTTTTTTAGTGGGAGGTAAAATAGCAAGGTTTATTAGGGTAGGGACATCCGTAAAAATAGATGGGCACCTCTCCAGACAGGACCTGGGGGAGAGCGGGGCTGCATGGGTGTGTGGAGTATACACCTGGCCAGGCCAGGTGGGCGGCTCAGCAAAGATGCAGAGAGCTGAGCCCGCAGTCCCATTGAGGCTGGGTGTTTTTAAGGAGATGGGTCTTGCTTCCCCACCTCTGCTCCTCTTGGGACAAAGGGCTTTTTGGATGTAAATAGAAAAACTTCTCTTGAAGGTCTGAAACAAAGGACTTTATGGATGCAAATGTTATCAGACCTGAGGAAGAGAGCAGGGTGGTTGAGATGCAGATACTGGGCTGCACCTGGGAGATTGTGGAAGATTGTCAGGCAGAAGGGGGCAGGGTAGGGCAGGATGCTGCCCCAGAAACATTATCGGGATGACTTTGACATGCAGATGCATATGCTGGACATAGATGTCTTCTCTTTAGGCCTGTTACACACACATAAGCTCATAACTGACTTCCTACCTAACATTCCCCCCTCAAGAGGTAATACCCAAAATTCTTTTTGGGATTATGGATGGAGTTCTGTCTTCTGTAACTTCTTCAAAGCTGGCATGTGGGCGTCGAGGGAGATTTGGGTATTTCCTCTTGCTAACTGTCTTATGGTGTGTGACAGTGGTCTTGGAAAGACTGTGCTGCTCGGTCCAGGGGGCTGCTCAGGTCGTCCAATGGAATGGGCTGGAAGCCTTGTCTGACGACCATTTGGAGTTTGCCAGCCTTTAGTCTGTTAGAGACAAAAGGAACAAGGGCATTAAAAACACAAGGTCCAAAGAGAAGCAGCAAGATTACAGAAGTTATTGGGCCAAGGAGAGGAAATAGGCAGGAATTCCATGACCAGATGTCAGGCCAGAAATCCCAGCCCTGCTTGGCCTGGTCCTGGAGCTGTTTCGAATTGTCCAGGAAAAGTACAAATTTGGGTTTGTACCTGTCCAGTCTGATTGACACAGAGACAACATTCTTCCTGGAGCATGGCACAGATACCTCTCGGAGCAGCAGTTAGCATGTTTAATATTTCTTTCTTTTATAACCTTTTGTGACTTCCACACACCCTCTTCAACTTACTTTAAACATTTCACCATTTCCATTCCAGTCTAGAGTAAACTAGCCATCAGGATAAAGTCATTCTTACAAACCATGTCCTTTCCTTATTTAAAAAGCTCTTTCCTTTTTAGCCCTTCTTACCAACAACACTCTTTCCTTCTACACCTTTCTTACCAAGCACACATTTCTATACTTGATGTTTTCCATAGAGCCTGGTTGGCTCTTCTTACCTTACCAGAAGACTGAGGTCTCCATGCAGAGTGAAGATGCCTTACAAATCCCTTGTGTGATCTAGAGCTCTGGTTAAGGCAATCAGTTCTGCTAGCTGAGCAAAAGTTCCTGGGGGCAGAGCACGCTTCAATAACGTGCCATGCTGTAACTGTTGCATACCCTGAGAAGCAGGTCCTGTCTGACAAAACTGTTTCTGTCTGTGAACCAAACCTCATCTGCATTAGTCAGGGGGCTTTTAGGTCCCTTCTGCTGGCATAGATTAAGACTATAGACTTGATCTATTGTCTCAGTACAGGAGTGGAGGGGACCACTTTCCCCCGGAACTGGCATTAAAGTAACTGGGTTTAGAGTAGAGCAATGCCTTATTTTTACCTGAGGGTTTTCTAGGAGGACCTGATATTTTAGTATTCTACTATCTGTGAGCCAGTGAGAGCCCTTTTGCTCTAATAGAGAATTTATTTGATGTGAGGTATAAAGGGCGATATCTTGCCCCAGTGTAATTCTAGATACCTCTTCTGTAAGCAAGGCAGCTGCTGCCATTGTCTTTAGGCAGTGAGGCCATCCTTGTGCAACCATGTCTAGGTTTTAGAAAAGTAGCCCACAGGTTGATTAACAGGTCCCAGATCCTGAGTTAACCCTCCTAAGGTGACTCCCTGCCTCCCAGTGATGTACAGCTGGGAGGGTTTCTCTGGGCTTGGCAGTCCTAGCACAGGGGCTTTAGCCATAGCATCCTTTAGCTGAGCAAAGGCTGTGGTTCGCTCTTTCCCCCAAAGGAGGGGGCTCTGCTTTGCCTGCCTGTCAAGAGCCTGGTTTAGGAACTGTGCTATTTCCCTGTATCAGGAACCTGTAACCTGATAGAGAAAAGCTGGGACTGCCTGAAGTTTGCAGACTTTGCTGCATGGCCCATATCCTCTCTGGGGCTGGTTTTCTCTCCCCAGGGGAGAGGATAAGGGTTAAATAATTAACACTCTAATGGACTAGCAATGCTTTGTTTTCTTCCAGATACCTAGTAGCTAGTTTTGCTAGGAAGTTAAGCCAATGTACAAGACTAGAGTCTCAGGCTCGGAAAGGAGACAGACTAACAAATCATTTACATTTAATCATCTACATTATGGATTATTGTGCACCCCCCTCAAGAGATAGTCCCTTTAAGTCCTCAGTGAGGACCTGTCCAAATAGGTGCAGGACTACCTGAGTTAGCTGTTACTGAAAGCCCTGTTTTTAGGAACAGGCAGGGAGGGCTTTCTCTAAGCTTAATACTATTGGATAGATGTCTAAGGCCTGGCTGGGTGCGTGAGGCCCAGACCTATCCAGGGTGTGCTGGAAGAGAATTTTAAGAGATGCGAATCTCTTTTAAGGGAGGCACCCTGTTGACTTGCATTACATGGCTGGACTAGGAGGAGAGCTGAATAGGAGGCTGATAGAAATAGGCAACTTGCGTTTCACTGACCCTGGGCCATCCCCTCAATAGCAGTGGCTGGAGCTAGAAGCTGGGCAGAGGCTGGGCAGAGCCAAAGGCTTTTTAGCTCAGGGCCACAAGGTCTGCGGTTCTGAGCCAGGAGTCCTTCGACACCCAGGGCAGTTCTGTGTCCAGTGACCATGCTCTTGGCAGAGCTGACAGAAGGCAGTTTCTGTCACGACAGCTGCTTGCCCAATGCCCTGGCTCCTTATATCAGCAACAGGTGCTGTTTGGGGTGCACTGGCCTTGCTGGGTCTCCTTGACGGCAGATCACCGTGCAGAAAGCCATAGATTGGCCTGTTGCCTATCCTCTGCTAGCTTGCTGCTTGTTCTCCTGGTCTCTAATAAAGTAGACCAAGGAGGCAGCCTCTATGATGTCAGTCAAGGGGGTGCTCAACCCAACCCTGATTTCTTTAATATCAGGGTGAGCTAAAAAAACTATGGTCATGGGCTAATTCTGACACTTAATATTTTCTTGTTAAGACCGTGCCCATGAGGAGAACTATGACCTTTTAGGTACGATCAACTGTGGTGACCTGCTTGCATACTTTGAGGTCATCAGTACAACTTCCTATTTATCCCTTAATTTGGTTTAAAAGGGGAGTTAAAAGGTGCAGGACTATTTGAGTTAGCTGTTACTGAAAGCCCTGTTTTTAGGAACAGGCAGGGAGGGCTTTCTCTAAGCTTAATACTATTGGATAGACGTTTAAGGCCTGGCTGGGTGCGTGAGGCCCAGACCTATCCAGGGGGTGCTGGAAGAGAATTGCAAGAGATGCGAATCTCTTTTAAGGGAGGCACCCTGTAGCTGTCACATTATTTCATAGTTTAACCTCTTATTCTGGCTATGCTGTTTGGCCAGGCATTATTACAGAAAAGGTCAACCATTCCTTACATAAGGTCTGGGGATCAAACCGTACATCACAGTGAAGAGTCCTGCAGAACTGTAGTAACTTCCCTTCTGGAAGAGAAAAGAGGAGAAGTGAGGCAACGAGTCGGGTCTCTAGACTGACTTCCTGGGCTTTCAGATTTAACTGGCGATTTAACCAGTGCTTACTGCGTAGCCTGACTTAGAGGAGAAATTGTGGCAGACTCGTCTCTGCCATCCTTTGGCTTCCAGATTATTTACTGTGTAGCCAGTGGGTTATGGGCCTGGGTTTCCAGGTTTAACTAGTCTTACCGTGTAACCCATAAGTTTAAGTTTTTTTGGCTTCCGGGCTTTCACCGTGTAGCCTGTGGACACTAGAGTTTTCTTGGGCTCCTGGAACCCAGTTCTCTAGCATCTGCCGCATAACAATCTCCTGTTGTCTCTAAGTCTCTTCTGGAACACTTTCTCCCTTTTGGCTAGACCTACTGTTTGATCCACATTTGAACTAGCAATACATTTGAACTAGCAATGCCTGGTTGTTCAGCGTTAGCTGGACGGAGACTCTGTCAGTCCCTCTTTAAAGGATCTGGCTTCTGAGCCAGAGACTGGAGCAGCTAGAAAGAAACACGTTTATAGCTGAAGTTTAGCATCATTTCACATCTTGGCACCACTTTTAATCTAAGCAACCGATTGATTATTATCTCTGCAAGATGAGAGAGATCTCTTTTGACATCTCCAGGGGCCCTCTGGGGATGTCAAAAGTCCGGATAATTTAGAACTTTGATTTTCAGAAAGTCTGTTAAAGGTGCCAAGAGAACTTAGAGTATCTGGTCAAAATAGAATTCCTTAACATCCTGAAATGATAGCCATTCATTTAGGGTGATTTTAACACTTTTAAACCAGATCTAATCATAATATTCAACAATGCTTTTCATCAATCTGAACTTAACAGAGACAGTAGAGCACACAATAGATTACTTGGGCAGAACATGAATTCTATATCTCTTGTTGTCGAATAAACCAGAAATAAAAAGCCTTGCACATAAGAGTTCACATAATTCAGAACTATTTAACAGAGTCAAAAAGAGCTTACACGACCTAACTCTAGAAATGGCAGAGCAACCGATTAAGCAGACACTGTTGATTTACAACTTAGACCATTTCCAGATATTTACTAACATTAGTGCACATTTTTTGTTAGAAACCTCATTGTTGTAACAGAAGATCAGACTTCAACTTTAGGTCAGACTTCAACTTTAGGTTAATGTAATTTTGGCATTAGCACTCAACTTAAAGAAAACTCTGTAAACAATTTAAAGTTGTAAACCTTTTAAAACTTTTCATGACTTGCTCACACCTTCTGAAACGTTATACCTGTAGTTACTTTCACATAGTCTTGAATTGTCATGTATGGACAATCTATGAAAATACATGCTAACAAACTCAAACAGTCTCTCTTATCGAATTTAAGATGTGAAAAGTACACAATACATTTTCCCACATTTTGCTTAGCATTGATGCCTAGATGGCTTAAGACACTGAGTTATTACTGAATACCACACCATTATCTGAATAGAAAGTCAAAATTACATTTCGATGCTTTTAAGTAACATAAGAATAACTCCTCCTGGACAGCAAACACGGACACTAGTACATGTTTACAACTTTGAAAAGATCTTCATCGTTAAGAGAAACAAGTTGAAAGCATATCAAAGACATGTAAAACCGAGCAAGTGAGCTACCAAGCAAACCAAGGGCTTTGGCATTAACTTAATTCTCTGAACCAATCTGTATTGGCTTACTTTAGTTAACAACATAAAGGCTTGTATACACAGAATTTACTCATTTTCGTAAGGCCACTCTAGCTGGAAAGCAAGAACATGAATACAGCATAGGTCTGAAGCCAATTACAACATTTTAATACATTTCACATAATCTGAATTGACTCAAGCAGCTGTTACTTTAACAAATTTTAGAGTCTCATCCTTTGAGAGTTCCAGGGATCCGACTGGAAGCCCAAAGTTGGAAGACTCGGTTTAGAATTTAAGCTGTCAGAGTCAAGTGGTTTAGCCAACAATTAGTACATTCCTGATCAGTTGGGTAATCACTCAAACACTGAAAACAGATAAACAACATAAATAACTTTGCGTTGCAGTTTTCCCAATCAAGACTCATAATGGCAATAGAAAAATGCGAAACCTTCAAGGCACGTGAACGAACACTCTCATCAGATAAGTCAGGGACAGCAGCAGAGAAAAGAACTAGACATCAGCATATGACCCATTGCTTAGGCTTCCATTAACTGCAAAGAGAAAAACCCATCAGGTTGGAAAGGGTTAATGGATTAAGGTTCTGGCTCCCTTAGGTAAGGCCAGCAGTAGTAAGTATTGAATTGGAAATTCCTCCAGGGGAGGGAAAAAAAGCAGCCCTGGAAGGGGGGGGGGCGTGCTCTTCCTAGATATCTGGCTATGCCTGCCAGGGTGCAGCAGGCCACGTGGACTGGAATAGAGTGCAGAGAAAGGCTGTGGTCCCCCATTTACAGGGAAGACTGTGCACACCAGGGCCTGGAGGACTTTCTGTGGGGTTGGGTAGGTGCGCCATTTCACCAAGAGTGCTGGGAACCTCCTATAATTCAGCCAAAGCCAGATCAATCAGGACTACTGCAAACACTCAGTCAATTAAAACAGATAGTTAACTTGAGCTCCTTTCCAGATTCAGTCCTCAGACAATCAAAGCTTAGCAACAGTAATAGCTCAGAAAAACTTCAAGACGCACCAAAGCTACCATAAGCTGCAAAGATGGAAAGCCTTCTACCAGGTTGGAAAGGGTTAACTGGTAACAGCTTTTACCTAGGTGGACAAGATGTGAGCGGCTGCCCTCACCTTCCCCTATGAATCTCAGCTGGAGGAGAGCAAAGGGAAAAGGCCCTGATGTCTGGGGGCTGAGTGGGGTTTGAAATCTCCTATCACTCAAGAGTGCCCACTACCTAGTTGTCCGAGTTTACCTGGAGGGCCAATATTAGCCTCGACCGAAGCTAAGCCCTGCTCACGTAGCAGTAGGCAGCGTGACCAGGCGTCCCTCCAAGAGAGAGACCTGGTCCTCGGTTCGCGTTCTGGCCGCCGGGAAGCCAAAGCGAGCTCAGGGGGTCTCCAGGCTCTCAGCCCACTGCCCTTCCTAATCGTCCTCCCTTTCCTTACAATCCCTCTGGAGTTTCGGCCGTAGCTAAGCCATGACCGGGGGGACTCCACGTTCTCGGAGAGCTGTGGGGTGCCGGACACTCAACGGTCACTTCCACAGATCCGGTCCTGCTTGAGGGAAGGAATACTGACCTCCGATGTCTTCTCAAAATCCCTTCGTGGTTGCCAAAAATGTTACCAGAGAAATTGCAGGGTTCTTGTCTCCACGCAAGAAAGAAATCAGGCGTGAGACAGAGAGTAGTGAGAGGTAAAATAGCAAGGTTTATTAGGAAGGGACATAAGAAAAACGGATGGGCACCTCTCCAGACAGAGCCTGAGAAACTTGGGAGAAGAAAGGAGTGAAGAGATTACACCTGACCAGGCCAGGCGGGCGGCTCAGCAAAGATGCAGTGAGCTGAGCACTTAATTTTGTTCTTGGAAACACTAACTGGTTCCACATGGAGACACCAGCTCTACACTTTCTTATTTTCTAGGGAGAAACCTAGAGGAACTGCGACAAACAAACTTTATATTTCTGTTTGTATAGATGACATTTTATGCACTTGCCTAACGAAAAAACTTTGCTTTTCTCCAAAACCATTTTTACTTTGATTTTCTCGGTCCATTGCATACGAATTCCACACCAGTTTGTCCGGGTATGACTGGATGAAACCAGAAATATTCGGTTATGTTTTGGCTAACTCAATCCGAAATATTGTGAAGGCCTCTGTGTTTGTGTTTTCTGGATATTATCAACAGACTCTATTTTTTTGAATGTTTTCTATCGGGGAACATTTTATTTTGTACCGTTGAAACCCTAATTGGTTCATCATGGGGACACCAGCTGAACATATTCCTAATTTCCAGGGAGAAAGCAAGAGGAACTGCGGCAAACAAACATGATATTTCTGTTTGTATAGATGACATTTTATGCACTTGCCTAACGAAAAGACTTTGCTTTTCTCCAAAACCATTTCTCTCTGATTTTCTCAGTACACTTCATACGAATTCCACACCACTTTGTCCGGATATGACTGGATGAAACGAGAAATATCTGGTTGTGTTTTGGCTAACTCAATCCCACATATTGCTACAGCCTCTGTGTTTGTGTATTCCTGATATTATCCTCGGACTTTATTGTTTTCAATGTTTTTTATCAGGGAACATTTTATTTTGATCTTTTAAACACTAATTGGTTCCACATGGAGACACCACCCCTACACATTCCTATTTTCTAGTGAGAGAGCTAGAGGAACTGCGACAAACAAACAGGATATTTCTGTTTGTCTACATGACATTTTATGCACTTGCCTAACGAAAAGAATTTGCTTTTCTCCAAAACCATTTTTATTGTGATTTTCTTGGTCCATTGCATATGAATTCCACACCAGTTTGTCCGGATATGACTGGATGAAACCGGAAATATCCGGTTTTGTTTTGGCTAACTCAATCCCAGATATTGCTACAGCCTCTGTGTTTGTGTATTCCTGATATCATCCACGGACTTCATTGTTTTGAATGTTTTTATCGGGAACATTTAATTTAGTACCGTTGAAACACTAACTGTTTCATCATGGGGACCCCAGCTCTACACATTCGTATATTCTAGGGAGAATGCTAGAGGAACTGCGGCAAAGAAATATGATATTTCTGTTTGTATAGATGACATTTTATGCACTTGCCTAATGAAAAGACTTTGCTTTTCTTCGGAACCATTTTTACTGTTATTTTCTTGGTTCATTGCATACGAACTCCACACCACTTTGTCCGGATATGACTGGATGAAACTAGAAATATCCGGTTGTGTTTTGGCTAACTCAATCCGAAATATTGTGAAAGCCTCTGTGTTTGTGTTTTCTAGATATTATCGATGGATTTTATTGTTTTGAATTTTTTTATCAGGGAATATTTAATTTTGTACAGTAGAAACACTAATTGGTTCATCTTGGGGACAGCAGCTATACACATTCGTATTTTCATTGGAGAAACCCAGAGGAAGTTCGGCAAACAAACATGATATTTCTGTTTGTATAGATGACATTTTATGCACTTGCCTAACAAAAAGACTTTGCTTTTCTCCAAAACCAATTTTACTTTCATTTTCTCAGTACACTTCATTGAATTCCGCACCAGTTTTTACAGATTGAGTGGATGAAACCGGAAATATGCGGTTTTGTTTTGGCTAACTGAATCCCAGATATTGCTATAGCCTCTGTGTTTGTGTTTTCTGGATATTATCGATGGACTTTATTGTTTTGAATGTTTTTATCAGGGAACATTTAATTTTGTACCGTAGAAACACTAATTGGTTCATCATGGGGACAGCAGCTCTACACATTCGTATTTTCTAGGGAGAAAGCTAGAGGAACTGCGGCAAACAAACATGATATTTTTGTTTGTATAGATGACATTTTATGCACTTGCCTAACCAAAAGACTTTGCTTTTCTCCAAACCATTTTTACTGTGGTTTTCTCAGTCCATTGCATACGAATTCCACACCACTTTGTTGGGATATGACTGGATGTCACCGGAAATATCTGGTTTTGTTTTGGCTAACTGAATGTGAAATATTGTGAAAGCCTCTGTGTTTGTGTTATCTGGATATTATCATCGGACTTTATTTTTTTTGAATGTTTTTATCGGGGATCATTTTATTTTGAGCTTGGATACAGTAATTGGTCCACATGGAGACACCAGCTGAATATATTCATATTTTCTAGGGAGAAAGCTAGAGGAACTGCGACAAACAAACATGATATTTCTGTTTGAATAGATGACATTTTATGCACTTGCCTAATGAAAAGAATTTCCTTTTCTCCAAAAGCATTTTTACTGTGATTTTCTTGGTTCATTGCATACGAACTCCACACCAGTTTGTCCGGGTATGACTGGATGAAAACAGAAATATCCAGTTGTGTTTTGGCTAACTCAATCCGAAGTATTGTGAAAGCCTCTGTGTTTGTGTTTTCTAGATATTATCGATGGATTTTATTGTTTTGAATTATTTTATCAGGGAATATTTAATTTTGTACCGTAGAAACACTAATTGGTTCATCATGGGGACACCAGCTCTACACATTCATATTTTCTAAGGAGAAAGCCAGAGGAAGTGTGGCAAACAAACATGATATTTCTGTTTGTCTAGATGACATTTTATGCACTTGCCTAACAAAAAGAGTTTGCTTTTCTCCAAAACCATTTTTACTGTGATTTTCTCAGTACACTTCATTGAATTCCGCACCAGTTTGTCCGGATTGAGTGGATGAAATCGGAAATATCTGGTTTTGTTTTGGCTAACACAATCCCAATTATTGCTACAGCCTCTGTGTTTGTGTTTTACGGATATTATCCACGGGCTTTATTGTTTTGAATGTTTTTTATCGTGGAACATTTTATGTTGAGCTTGGATACAGTAATTGGTTCCACATGGAGACACCATCTCTACATATTCGAATCTTCTAGGCAGAAAGCTAGAGGATCTGCGGCAAAGAAAACTGATACTTCTGTTTGTATCGATGACATTTTATGCACTTGCCTAAGGACAAGACTTTGCTTTTCTCCAAAATCGTTTTACTCTGATTTTCTCAGCCCAATGTATAGGAATTCCAAACCAATTTGTCCGGATATGACTGGATGTAACCAGAAATATCCGGTAATGTTTTGGCTAACTCAATCCGAAATATTGTGAAAGCCTCTGTGTTTGTGTTTTCTGGATATTATCGATGGACTTTATTGTTTTGAATATTTTTATCAGGGAACATTTAATTTTGTACTGTAGAAACACTAATTGATTCATCATGGGGACACCAGCTCTACACATTCGAATTTTCTAGGGAGAAAGCTAGAGGAAGTGCGGCAATCAAACATGATATTTCTGTTTCTATAGATGACATTTTATGCACTTGCCTAACAAAAAGACTTTGCTTTTCTCCAAAACCATTTTTACTTTCATTTTCTCAGTACACTTCATTGAATTCTGCACCAGTTTGTACAGATTGAGTGGATGAAACCAGAAATATCCGGTTTTGTGTTAGCTAACTCAATCCCACATATTGCTATAGCCTCTGTGTTTGTGTTTTCCAGATATTATCCCCTGACTTTATTGTTTTGAATGTTTTTTATCGTGGAACATTTAATTTTGAGCTTGGATATAGCAATTGGTTCCACATGGAGACACCTGCTCTACATATTCGTATTTTCTAGGGAGAAAACTAGAGGTTTTGTGGCAAACAAACCTGATATTTCTGTTTGTATCGATGATATTTATGCACTTGCCTAACGACAAGACTTTGCTTTTCTCCAAAACCATTTTACTCTGATTTTCTCAGCCCAATGCATAAGAATTCCACACCACTTTGTCAAGGTATGACTGGATGAATCCAGAAATATCCGGTTGTGTTTTGGCTAACTCCATCCGAAATATTGTGAAAGCCTCTAGGTTTGTGTTTTCTGGATATTATAGATGGACTTTATTGTTTTGAATGATTTTATCAGGGAACATTTAATTTTGTACCGTTGAAACACTAATTGGTTCATCATGGGGACACAAGCTCTACACATTCGTATTGTCTAGGGAGAAAGGTAGAGGATCAGTGGCAAACAAGCATGATATTTCTGTTTGTATAGATGACATTTTATGTACTTGCCTAACGAAAAGACTTTGCTTTTCTCCAAAACCATTTTTACTGTGATTTTCTCGGTCCATTGCATACGAATTCCACACCACTTTGTCCGGATATGACTGGATGAAACCGGAAATATCTGGTTTTGTTTTCGCTGACTCAATCCCAAATATTGCTACAGACTCTGTGTTTGTGTATTCCTGAAATTATCCACGGACTTTATTGTTTGGAATGTTTTTTATCAGGTAACATTTTATTTTGGTCCTGGAAACAAAAATGGGTTCCATATGGACAAAAAAGCTCTACACATTCGTATTTTCTAGGGAGAAAGCTAGAGGAACTGCGACAAAGAAACATTATATTTCTGTTTGTATCGATGACATTTTATGCACTTGCCTAACGAAAAGACTTTGCTTTTCTCCAAAACCATTTTTACTGTGATTTTCTCGGTCCATTGCATACGAATTCCACACCCGTTTTTCCGGGTATGACTGGATGAAAACAGAAATATCCAGTTTGTTTTGGCTAACTCTATCAAAGATATTGCAACAGCCTCTGTGTTTGTGTATTCCTGATATTGTCCACGGAGTTTATTGTTTTGAATGTTTTTTATCACGGAACATTTAACTTTGTGCTTGGAATCACTAATTGGTTCCACATGGAGACACCAGCTCTACACATTCGTATTTTCTTTGGAGAAAGCAAGAGGAACTGCGGCAAACAAACATGATATTTCTGTTTGTATAGATGACATTTTATGCACTTGCCTAACAAAAAGACTTTGCTTTTCTCCAAAACCATTTTTACTGTGATTTTTTTGCTTCATTGCATGCGAATTCCACACCACTTTGTCCGGATATGACTGGATGAAAACCGAAATATACATTTGTGTTTTTGCTAACTGAATCCGAAATATTGTGAAAGCCTCTGTGTTTGTGTTTTCTGGATATTATCAACGGACTTTATTTTATTGAATGTTTTTTATCGGGGAACATTTTATTTTGAGCTTGGATACAGTAGTTGGTTCCACATCTAGACACCAGCTGAATATATTCGTATTTCCTAGGGAGAAAGCTAGAGGAACTGCGGCAAACAAACATGATATTTCTGTTTGTATAGATGACATTTTATGCACTTGCCTGACGAATAGACTTTGCTTTGCTCCAAAATCATTTTTACTTTGATTTTCTCGGTCCATTGCATACGAAGTCCAAACGACTTTTTCCGTATATAACTGGATGAAACCAGAAATATTCGGTTGTGTTTTGGCTAACTCATCCGAAATATTGTGAAAGCCTCTGTGTTTGTGTTTTCTGGATATTATCGATGGACTTTATTGTTTTGAATATTTTTATCAGGGAACATTTAATTTTGTACCGTAGAAACACTAATTGGTTCATCATGGGGACACCAGCTCTACACATTCGTATTTTCTAGGGAGAAAGCTAGAAGAACTCCGGGAAACAAACATGATATTTCTGTTTGTATCGATTATGTATTATGCACTTGCCTAACCAAAAGACTTTGCTTTGCTCCAAAACCATTTTTACTGTGATTTACTTGGTCCATTGCATACGAATTCCACACTACTCTGTCCGGATATGACTGGAACAAAACGGAAATATCCGGTTGTGTTTTGGCTGACTCAATCCGAAATATTGTGAAAGCCTCTGCGTTTGTGTTTTCTGGATATGATCAACGGACTTTATTTTGTTGAATGTTTTTTATCGGGGAACATTCTTTTTTGAGCTTGGAGACAGTATTTGTTTCACATGGAGACACCAGCTGAACATATTCGTATTTTCTAGGGAGGAAGCTAGAGGATCTGCAGCAAACAAACCTGATATTTCTGTTTGTATCGATGATATTTATGCACTTGCCTAACGACAAGACTTTGCTTTTCTCCAAAACCATTTTACTCTGATTTTCTCAGCCCAATGCATACGAATTCCACACGACTTTGTCCGGATATGACTGGATGAAACCGGAAATATCCGGTTGTGTTTAGGCTAACTCAATCCGAAACATTGTGAAAGCATCTGAGTTTGTGTTTTCTGGATAATATCGATGGACTTTATTGTTTTGAATGTTTTTATCAGGGAACATTTAATTTTGTACCGTAGAAACACTAATTGGTTCCACATGGAGACACCAGCTCTACACATTCGTATTTTCTAGGGAGAAAGCTAGAGGAAAAGCGACAAACAAACATGATATTTCTGTTTGCATAGATGACATTTTATGCACTTGCCTAACGAAAAGACTTTGCTTTTCTCCAAACCATATTTATTGTGATTTTCTCGGTCCATTGCATACGAATTCCACACCACTTTGTTGGGATATGACTGGATGAAACCGGAAATATCCGGTTGTGTTTTGGATAACTCAATCCCAGATATTGTGAAAGCCTCTGTGTTTGTGTTTTCTAGATATTATCGATGGACTTTATTGTTTTGAATATTTTTATCAGGGAACATTTAATTTTGTACCGTAGAAACACTAATTGGTTCATCATGGGGACACCAGCTCTACACATTCATATTTTCTAGGGAGAAAGCTAGAAGAACTCCGGGTAACAAACATGATATTTCTGTTTGTATCGATTATGTATTATGCACTTGCCTAACCAAAAGTCTTTGCTTTGCTCCAAAACCATTTTTACTGTGATTTACTTGGTCCATTGCATACGAATTCCACACCACTCTGTCCGGATATGACTGGAACAAAACAGAAATATCCGGTTGTATTTTGGCTAACGCAATCCCAAATATTGTGAAAGCCTCTGCGTTTGTGTTTTCTGGATATTATCAACGGACTTTATTTTGTTGAATGTTTTTTATCGGGGAACATTTTATTTTGAGCTTGGAGACAGTATTTGTTCCACATGGAGACACCAGCTGAACATATTCGTATTTTCTAGGGAGGAAGCTAGAGGAACAGCGGCAAACAAACATGATATTTCTGTTTGTATAGATGACATTTTATGCACTTGCCTAACGAAAAGACTTTGCTTTTCTCCAAAACCATTTTTACTGTGATTTTCTTGGTTCATTGCTTACGAACTCCACACCACTTTGTCGGGATATGACTGGATGAAAACAGAAATATCCGGTTGTGTTTTGGCTGACTCAATCCGAAATATTGTGAAAGCCTCTGTGTTTGTGTTTTCTAGATATTATCGATGGATTTTATTGTTTTGAACTTTTTATCAGGGAATATTTAATTTTGTACCGTAGAATCACTAATTCTTCATCTTGGGGACACCAGCTCTACACATTCGTATTTTCTAGGGAGAAAGCCAGAGGAAGTGCGGCAAACACACATGATATTTCTGTTTCTATAGATGACATTTTATGCACTTGCCTAACAAAAAGACTTTGCTTTACTCCAAAACCAATTTTAATTTCATTTTCTCAGTACACTTCATTGAATTCCGCACCAGTTTGTACAGATTGAGTGGATGAAACCGGAAATATCCGGTTTTGTGTTAAGTAACTCAATCCCACATTTTGCTATAGCCTCTGTGTTTGTGTTTTCCGGATTATCCCCTGACTTTATTGTTTTGAATGTTTTTCATCGTGGAACATTTAATTTTGAGCTTGGATATAGTAATTGGTTCCACATGGAGACACCAGCTCTACATATTGGTATTTTCTAGGGAGAAAGCTAGAGGATCTGCAGCAAACAAACCTGATATTTCTGTTTATATCGATGATATTTATGCACTTGCCTAACGACAAGACTTTGCTTTTCTCCAAAACCATTTTACTCTGATTTTCTCAGCCCAATGCATACGAATTCCACACGACTTTGTCCGGATATGACTGGATGAAACCGGAAATATCCGGTTGTGTTTAGGCTAACTCAATCCGAAATATTGTGAAAGCATCTGAGTTTGTGTTTTCTGGATAATATCGATGGACTTTATTGTTTTGAATGTTTTTATCAGGGAACATTTAATTTTGTACCGTAGAAAAACTAATTGGTTCCACATGGAGACACCAGCTCTACACATTCGTATTTTCTGGGGAAAAAGCTAGAGGAACAGCAACAAACAAACATGATATTTCTGTTTGCATAGATGACATTTTATGCACTTGCCTAACGAAAAGACTTTGCTTTTCTCCAAACCATTTTTACTGTGATTTTCTCAGTCCATTGCATATGAATTCCAAACCACTTTTTCGGGATATGACTGGATGAAACCGGAAATATCCGGTTGTGTTTTGGCTAACTCAATCCCAAATATTGGGAAAGCCTCTGTGTTTCTGTTTTCTAGATATTATCGATGGACTTTATTGTTTTGAATGTTTTTATTCGGGAACATTTTATTTTGAGCTTGGATACAGTAATTGGTCCACATGGAGACACCAGCTGAATATATTCGTATTTTCTAGGGAGAAAGCTAGAGGAACTGCGGCAAACAAACATGATGTTTCTGTTTGTATAGATGACATTTTATGCACTTGCCTGATGAAAAGACTTTTCTTTGCTCCAAAACCATTTTTACTTTGATTTTCTCGGTGCATTGCATACGAATTCCAAACGACTTTGTCCGGATATGACTGGATGAAACCAGAAATATCCGGTTTTGTTTTGGCTAACTCATCCGAAATATTGTGAAAGCCTCTGTGTTTGTGTTTTCTGGATATTATCGATGGAGTTCATTCTTTTGAATATTTTTATCAGGGAACATTTAATTTTGTACAGTAGAAACACTAATTGGTTCATCATGGGGACACCAGCTCTACACATTCGTATTTTCTAGGGAGAAAGCTAGAACTCCGGGTAACAAACATGATATTTCTGTTTGTATCGATTATGTATTATGCACTTGCCTAACCAAAAGTCTTTGCTTTGCCCCAAAACCATTTTTACTGTGATTTACTTGGTCCATTGCATACGAATTCCACACCACTCTGTCCGGATATGACTGGAACAAAACAGAAATATCCGGTTGTGTTTTGGCTAACGCAATCCCAAATATTGTGAAAGCCTCTGCGTTTGTGTTTTCTGGATATTATCAACGGACTTTATTTTGTTGAATGTTTTTTATCGGGGAACATTTTATTTTGAGCTTGGAGACAGTATTTGTTCCACATGGAGACACCAGCTGAACATATTCGTATTTTCTAGGAAGGAAGCTAGAGGAACAGCGGCAAACAAACATGATATTTCTGTTTGTATAGATGACATTTTATGCACTTGCCTAACGAAAAGACTTTGCTTTTCTCCAAAACCATTTTTACTGTGATTTTCTTGGTTCATTGCTTACGAACTCCACACCACTTTGTCGGGATATGACTGGATGAAAACAGAAATATCCGGTTGTGTTTTGGCTGACTCAATCCGAAATATTGTGAAAGCCTCTGTGTTTGTGTTTTCTAGATATTATCGATGGATTTTATTGTTTTGAACTTTTTATCAGGGAATATTTAATTTTGTACCGTAGAATCACTAATTCTTCATCTTGGGGACACCAGCTCTACACATTCGTATTTTCTAGGGAGAAAGCCCGAGGAAGTGCGGCAAACACACATGATATTTCTGTTTCTATAGATGACATTTTATGCACTTGCCTAACAAAAAGACTTTGCTTTTCTCCAAAACCAATTTTAATTTCATTTTCTCAGTACACTTCATTGAATTCCGCACCAGTTTGTACACATTGAGTGGATGAAACCAGAAATATCCGGTTTTGTGTTAGCTAACACAATCCTACATATTGCTATAGCCTTTGTGTTTGTGTTTTCCAGATATTATCCCCTGACTTTATTGTTTTGAATGTTTTTCATCGTGGAACATTTAATTTTGAGCTTGGATATAGTAATTGGTTCCACATGGAGACACCAGCTCTACATATTGGTATTTTCTAGGGAGAAAGCTAGAGGATCTGCAGCAAACAAACCTGATATTTCTGTTTGTATCGATGATATTTATGCACTTGCCTAACGACAAGACTTTGCTTTTCTCCAAAACCATTTTACTCTGATTTTCTCAGCCCAATGCATACGAATTCCACACGACTTTGTCCGGATATGACTGGATGAAACCGGAAATATCCGGTTGTGTTTAGGCTAACTCAATCCAAAATATTGTGAAAGCATCTGAGTTTGTGTTTTCTGGATAATATCGATGGACTTTATTGTTTTGAATGTTTTTATCAGGGAACATTTAATTTTGTACCGTAGAAACACTAATTGGTTCCACATGGAGACACCAGCTCTACACATTCGTATTTTCTAGGGAGAAAGCTAGAGGAACAGCGACAAACAAACATGATATTTCTGTTTGCATAGATGACATTTTATGCACTTGCCTAACGAAAAGACTTTGCTTTTCTCCAAACCATATTTATTGTGATTTTCTCGGTCCATTGCATACGAATTCCACACCACTTTGTCGGGATATGATTGGATGAAACCGGAAATATCCGGTTGTGTTTTGGCTAACTCAATCCGAAATATTGTGAAAGCCTCTGTGTTTGTGTTTTCTAGATATTATCGATGGATTTTATTGTTTTGAACTTTTTATCAGGGAATATTTAATTTTGTACCGTAGAATCACTAATTGGTTCATCTTGGGGACACCAGCTCTACATATTGGTATTTTCTAGGGAGAAAGCTAGAGGATCTGCAGCAAACAAACCTGATATTTCTGTTTATATCGATGATATTTATGCACTTGCCTAACAAAAAGACTTTGCTTTTCTCCAAAACCAATTTTACTTTCATTTTCTCAGTACACTTCATTGAATTCCGCTCCAGTTTTTACAGATTGCGTGGATGAAACCGGAAATATGCGGTTTTGTTTTGGCTAACTGAATCCCAGATATTGCTATAGCCTCTGTGTTTGTGTTTTCTGGATATTATCGATGGACTTTATTGTTTTGAATGTTTTTATCAGGGAACATTTAATTTTGTACCGTAGAAACACTAATTGGTTCATCATGGGGACAGCAGCTCTACACATTCGTATATTCTAGGGAGAAAGCTAGAGGAACTGCGGCAAACAAACATGATATTTTTGTTTGTATAGATGACATTTTATGCACTTGCCTAACCAAAAGACTTTGCTTTTCTCCAAACCATTTTTACTGTGGTTTTCTCAGTCCATTGCATACGAATTCCACACCACTTTGTTGGGATATGACTGGATGTCACCGGAAATATCTGGTTTTGTTTTGGCTAACTGAATGTGAAATATTGTGAAAGCCTCTGTGTTTGTGTTATCTGGATATTATCATCGGACTTTATTTTTTTTGAATGTTTTTATCGGGGATCATTTTATTTTGAGCTTGGATACAGTAATTGGTCCACATGGAGACACCAGCTGAATATATTCATATTTTCTAGGGAGAAAGCTAGAGGAACTGCGACAAACAAACATGATATTTCTGTTTGAATAGATGACATTTTATGCACTTGCCTAATGAAAAGAATTTCCTTTTCTCCAAAAGCATTTTTACTGTGATTTTCTTGGTTCATTGCATACGAACTCCACACCAGTTTGTCCGGGTATGACTGGATGAAAACAGAAATATCCAGTTGTGTTTTGGCTAACTCAATCCGAAGTATTGTGAAAGCCTCTGTGTTTGTGTTTTCTAGATATTATCGATGGATTTTATTGTTTTGAATTATTTTATCAGGGAATATTTAATTTTGTACCGTAGAAACACTAATTGGTTCATCATGGGGACACCAGCTCTACACATTCATATTTTCTAAGGAGAAAGCCAGAGGAAGTGTGGCAAACAAACATGATATTTCTGTTTGTCTAGATGACATTTTATGCACTTGCCTAACAAAAAGAGTTTGCTTTTCTCCAAAACCATTTTTACTGTGATTTTCTCAGTACACTTCATTGAATTCCGCACCAGTTTGTCCGGATTGAGTGGATGAAATCGGAAATATCTGGTTTTGTTTTGGCTAACACAATCCCAATTATTGCTACAGCCTCTGTGTTTGTGTTTTACGGATATTATCCACGGGCTTTATTGTTTTGAATGTTTTTTATCGTGGAACATTTTATGTTGAGCTTGGATACAGTAATTGGTTCCACATGGAGACACCATCTCTACATATTCGAATCTTCTAGGCAGAAAGCTAGAGGATCTGCGGCAAAGAAAACTGATACTTCTGTTTGTATCGATGACATTTTATGCACTTGCCTAAGGACAAGACTTTGCTTTTCTCCAAAATCGTTTTACTCTGATTTTCTCAGCCCAATGTATAGGAATTCCAAACCAATTTGTCCGGATATGACTGGATGTAACCAGAAATATCCGGTAATGTTTTGGCTAACTCAATCCGAAATATTGTGAAAGCCTCTGTGTTTGTGTTTTCTGGATATTATCGATGGACTTTATTGTTTTGAATATTTTTATCAGGGAACATTTAATTTTGTACTGTAGAAACACTAATTGATTCATCATGGGGACACCAGCTCTACACATTCGAATTTTCTAGGGAGAAAGCTAGAGGAAGTGCGGCAATCAAACATGATATTTCTGTTTCTATAGATGACATTTTATGCACTTGCCTAACAAAAAGACTTTGCTTTTCTCCAAAACCATTTTTACTTTCATTTTCTCAGTACACTTCATTGAATTCTGCACCAGTTTGTACAGATTGAGTGGATGAAACCAGAAATATCCGGTTTTGTGTTAGCTAACTCAATCCCACATATTGCTATAGCCTCTGTGTTTGTGTTTTCCAGATATTATCCCCTGACTTTATTGTTTTGAATGTTTTTTATCGTGGAACATTTAATTTTGAGCTTGGATATAGCAATTGGTTCCACATGGAGACACCTGCTCTACATATTCGTATTTTCTAGGGAGAAAACTAGAGGTTTTGTGGCAAACAAACCTGATATTTCTGTTTGTATCGATGATATTTATGCACTTGCCTAACGACAAGACTTTGCTTTTCTCCAAAACCATTTTACTCTGATTTTCTCAGCCCAATGCATAAGAATTCCACACCACTTTGTCAAGGTATGACTGGATGAATCCAGAAATATCCGGTTGTGTTTTGGCTAACTCCATCCGAAATATTGTGAAAGCCTCTAGGTTTGTGTTTTCTGGATATTATAGATGGACTTTATTGTTTTGAATGATTTTATCAGGGAACATTTAATTTTGTACCGTTGAAACACTAATTGGTTCATCATGGGGACACAAGCTCTACACATTCGTATTGTCTAGGGAGAAAGGTAGAGGATCAGTGGCAAACAAGCATGATATTTCTGTTTGTATAGATGACATTTTATGTACTTGCCTAACGAAAAGACTTTGCTTTTCTCCAAAACAATTTTTACTGTGATTTTCTCGGTCCATTGCATACGAATTCCACACCACTTTGTCCGGATATGACTGGATGAAACCGGAAATATCTGGTTTTGTTTTCGCTGACTCAATCCCAAATATTGCTACAGACTCTGTGTTTGTGTATTCCTGAAATTATCCACGGACTTTATTGTTTGGAATGTTTTTTATCAGGTAACATTTTATTTTGGTCCTGGAAACAAAAATGGGTTCCATATGGACACAAAAGCTCTACACATTCGTATTTTCTAGGGAGAAAGCTAGAGGAACTGCGACAAAGAAACATTATATTTCTGTTTGTATCGATGACATTTTATGCACTTGCCTAACGAAAAGACTTTGCTTTTCTCCAAACCATTTTTACTGTGATTTTCTCGGTCCATTGCATACGAATTCCACACCCGTTTTTCCGGGTATGACTGGATGAAAACAGAAATATCCGGTTTGTTTTGGCTAACTCTATCAAAGATATTGCAACAGCCTCTGTGTTTGTGTATTCCTGATATTATCCACGGAGTTTATTGTTTTGAATGTTTTTTATCACGGAACATTTAACTTTGTGCTTGGAATCACTAATTGGTTCCACATGGAGACACCAGCTCTACACATTCGTATTTTCTTTGGAGAAAGCAAGAGGAACTGCGGCAAACAAACATGATATTTCTGTTTGTATAGATGACATTTTATGCACTTGCCTAACAAAAAGACTTTGCTTTTCTCCAAAACCATTTTTACTGTGATTTTTTTGCTTCATTGCATGCGAATTCCACACCACTTTGTCCGGATATGACTGGATGAAAACCGAAATATACATTTGTGTTTTTGCTAACTGAATCCGAAATATTGTGAAAGCCTCTGTGTTTGTGTTTTCTGGATATTATCAACGGACTTTATTTTATTGAATGTTTTTTATCGGGGAACATTTTATTTTGAGCTTGGATACAGTAGTTGGTTCCACATCTAGACACCAGCTGAATATATTCGTATTTCCTAGGGAGAAAGCTAGAGGAACTGCGGCAAACAAACATGATATTTCTGTTTGTATAGATGACATTTTATGCACTTGCCTGACGAATAGACTTTGCTTTGCTCCAAAATCATTTTTACTTTGATTTTCTCGGTCCATTGCATACGAAGTCCAAACGACTTTTTCCGTATATAACTGGATGAAACCAGAAATATTCGGTTGTGTTTTGGCTAACTCATCCGAAATATTGTGAAAGCCTCTGTGTTTGTGTTTTCTGGATATTATCGATGGAGTTTATTGTTTTGAATTTTTTTATCAGGGAACATTTAATTTTGTACCGTAGAAACACTAATTGGTTCATCATGGGGACACCAGCTCTACACATTCGTATTTTCTAGGGAGAAAGCTAGAAGAACTCCGTGAAACAAACATGATATTTCTGTTTGTATCGATTATGTATTATGCACTTGCCTAACCAAAAGACTTTGCTTTGCTCCAAAACCATTTTTACTGTGATTTACTTGGTCCATTGCATACGAATTCCACACCACTCTGTCCGGATATGACTGGAACAAAACGGAAATATCCGGTTGTGTTTTGGCTAACTCAATCCGAAATATTGTGAAAGCCTCTGCGTTTGTGTTTTCTGGATATGATCAACGGACTTTATTTTGTTGAATGTTTTTTATCGGGGAACATTCTTTTTTGAGCTTGGAGACAGTATTTGTTTCACATGGAGACACCAGCTGAACATATTCGTATTTTCTAGGGAGGAAGCTAGAGGATCTGCAGCAAACAAACCTGATATTTCTGTTTGTATCGATGATATTTATGCACTTGCCTAACGACAAGACTTTGCTTTTCTCCAAAACCATTTTACTCTGATTTTCTCAGCCCAATGCATACGAATTCCACACGACTTTGTCCGGATATGACTGGATGAAACCGGAAATATCCGGTTGTGTTTAGGCTAACTCAATCCGAAACATTGTGAAAGCATCTGAGTTTGTGTTTTCTGGATAATATCGATGGACTTTATTGTTTTGAATGTTTTTATCAGGGAACATTTAATTTTGTACCGTAGAAACACTAATTGGTTCCACATGGAGACACCAGCTCTACACATTCGTATTTTCTAGGGAGAAAGCTAGAGGAAAAGCGACAAACAAACATGATATTTCTGTTTGCATAGATGACATTTTATGCACTTGCCTAACGAAAAGACTTTGCTTTTCTCCAAACCATATTTATTGTGATTTTCTCGGTCCATTGCATACGAATTCCATACCACTTTGTTGGGATATGACTGGATGAAACCGGAAATATCCGGTTGTGTTTTGGCTAACTCAATCCCAGATATTGTGAAAGCCTCTGTGTTTCTGTTTTCTAGATATTATCGATGGATTTTATTGTTTTGAACTTTTTATCAGGGAATATTTAATTTTGTACCATAGAATAACTAATTGGTTCATCTTGGGGACACCAGCTCTACACATTCGTATTTTCTAGGGAGAAAGCCAGAGGAAGTGCGGCAAACACACATGATATTTCTGTTTCTATAGATGACATTTTATGCACTTGCCTAACAAAAAGACTTTGCTTTTCTCCAAAACCAATTTTACTTTCATTTTCTCAGTACACTTCATTGAATTCCGCACCAGTTTGTACAGATTGAGTGGATGAAACCGGAAAAATCCGGTTTTGTGTTAAGTAACTCAATCCCACATTTTGCTATAGCCTCTGTGTTTGTGTTTTCCGGATTATCCCCTGACTTTATTGTTTTGAATGTTTTTCATCGTGGAACATTTAATTTTGAGCTTGGATATAGTAATTGGTTCCACATGGAGACACCAGCTCTACATATTGGTATTTTCTAGGGAGAAAGCTAGAGGATCTGCAGCAAACAAACCTGATATTTCTGTTTGTATCGATGATATTTATGCACTTGCCTAACGACAAGACTTTGCTTTTCTCCAAAACCATTTTACTCTGATTTTCTCAGCGCAATGCATACGAATTCCACACGACTTTGTCCGGATATGACTGGATGAAACCGGAAATATCCGGTTGTGTTTAGGCTAACTCAATCCGAAATATTGTGAAAGCATCTGAGTTTGTGTTTTCTGGATAATATCGATGGACTTTATTGTTTTGAATGTTTTTATCAGGGAACATTTAATTTTGTACCGTAGAAACACTAATTGGTTCCACATGGAGACACCAGCTCTACACATTCGTATTTTCTAGGGAGAAAGCTAGAGGAACAGCGACAAACAAACATGATATTTCTGTTTGCATAGATGACATTTTATGCACTTGCCTAACGAAAAGACTTTGCTTTTCTCCAAACCATATTTATTGTGATTTTCTCGGTCCATTGCATACGAATTCCACACCACTTTGTCGGGATATGATTGGATGAAACCGGAAATATCCGGTTGTGTTTTGGCTAACTCAATCCGAAATATTGTGAAAGCCTCTGTGTTTGTGTTTTCTAGATATTATCGATGGATTTTATTGTTTTGAACTTTTTATCAGGGAATATTTAATTTTGTACCGTAGAATCACTAATTGGTTCATCTTGGGGACACCAGCTCTACACATTCGTATTTTCTAGGGAGAAAGCCAGACGAAGTGCGGCAAACACACATGATATTTCTGTTTCTATAGATGACATTTTATGCACTTGCCTAACAAAAAGACTTTGCTTTTCTCCAAAACCAATTTTAATTTCATTGTCTCAGTACACTTCATTGAATTCCGCACCAGTTTGTACAGATTGAGTGGATGAAACCGGAAATATCCGGTTTTGTGTTAAGTAACTCAATCCCACATTTTGCTATAGCCTCTGTGTTTGTGTTTTCCGGATTATCCCCTGACTTTATTGTTTTGAATGTTTTTCATCGTGGAACATTTAATTTTGAGCTTGGATATAGTAATTGGTTCCACATGGAGACACCAGCTCTACATATTGGTATTTTCTAGGGAGAAAGCTAGAGGATCTGCAGCAAACAAACCTGATATTTCTGTTTATATCGATGATATTTATGCACTTGCCTAACGACAAGACTTTGCTTTTCTCCAAAACCATTTTACTCTGATTTTCTCAGCGCAATGCATACGAATTCCACACGACTTTGTCCGGATATGACTGGATGAAACCGGAAATATCCGGTTGTGTTTAGGCTAACTCAATCCGAAATATTGTGAAAGCATCTGAGTTTGTGTTTTCTGGATAATATCGATGGACTTTATTGTTTTGAATGTTTTTATCAGGGAACATTTAATTTTGTACCGTAGAAACACTAATTGGTTCCACATGGAGACACCAGCTCTACACATTCGTATTTTCTAGGGAGAAAGCTAGAGGAACAGCGACAAACAAACATGATATTTCTGTTTGCATAGATGACATTTTATGCACTTGCCTAACGAAAAGACTTTGCTTTTCTCCAAACCATATTTATTGTGATTTTCTCGGTCCATTGCATACGAATTCCACACCACTTTGTCGGGATATGATTGGATGAAACCGGAAATATCCGGTTGTGTTTTGGCTAACTCAATCCGAAATATTGTGAAAGCCTCTGTGTTTGTGTTTTCTAGATATTATCGATGGATTTTATTGTTTTGAACTTTTTATCAGGGAATATTTAATTTTGTACCGTAGAATCACTAATTGGTTCATCTTGGGGACACCAGCTCTACACATTCGTATTTTCTAGGGAGAAAGCCAGAGGAAGTGCGGCAAACACACATGATATTTCTGTTTCTATAGATGACATTTTATGCACTTGCCTAACAAAAAGACTTTGCTTTTCTCCAAAACCAATTTTAATTTCATTTTCTCAGTACACTTCATTGAATTCCGCACCAGTTTGTACAGATTGAGTGGATGAAACCGGAAATATCCGGTTTTGTGTTAAGTAACTCAATCCCACATTTTGCTATAGCCTCTGTGTTTGTGTTTTCCGGATTATCCCCTGACTTTATTGTTTTGAATGTTTTTCATCGTGGAACATTTAATTTTGAGCTTGGATATAGTAATTGGTTCCACATGGAGACACCAGCTCTACATATTGGTATTTTCTAGGGAGAAAGCTAGAGGATCTGCAGCAAACAAACCTGATATTTCTGTTTGTATCGATGATATTTATGCACTTGCCTAACAACAAGACTTTGCTTTTCTCCAAAACCATTTTACTCTGATTTTCTCAGCCCAATGCATACGAATTCCACACGACTTTGTCCGGATATGACTGGATGAAACCGGAAATATCCGGTTGTGTTTAGGCTAACTCAATCCGAAATATTGTGAAAGCATCTGAGTTTGTGTTTTCTGGATAATATCGATGGACTTTATTGTTTTGAATGTTTTTATCAGGGAATATTTAATTTTGTACCGTAGAAAAACTAATTGGTTCCACATGGAGACACCAGCTCTACACATTCGTATTTTCTGGGGAAAAAGCTAGAGGAACAGCAACAAACAAACATGATATTTCTGTTTGCATAGATGACATTTTATGCACTTGCCTAACGAAAAGACTTTGCTTTTCTCCAAACCATTTTTACTGTGATTTTCTCAGTCCATTGCATATGAATTCCAAACCACTTTGTCGGGATATGACTGGATGAAACCGGAAATATCCGGTTGTGTTTTGGCTAACGCAATCCCAAATATTGTGAAAGCCTCTGTGTTTCTGTTTTCTAGATATTATCGATGGACTTTATTGTTTTGAATGTTTTTATTCGGGAACATTTTATTTTGAGCTTGGATACAGTAATTGGTCCACATGGAGACACCAGCTGAATATATTCGTATTTTCTAGGGAGAAAGCTAGAGGAACTGCGGCAAACAAACATGATATTTCTGTTTGTATAGATGACATTTTATGCACTTGCCTGATGAAAAGACTTTTCTTTGCTCCAAAACCATTTTTACTTTGATTTTCTCGGTGCATTGCATACGAATTCCAAACGACTTTGTCCGGATATGACTGGATGAAACCAGAAATATCCGGTTTTGTTTTGGCTAACTCAATCCGAAATATTGTGAAAGCCTCTGTGTTTGTGTTTTCTGGATATTATCGATGGAGTTTATTGTTTTGAATATTTTTATCAGGGAACATTTAATTTTGTACAGTAGAAACACTAATTGGTTCATCATGGGGACACCAGCTCTACACATTCGTATTTTCTAGGGAGAAAGCTAGAACTCCGGGTAACAAACATGATATTTCTGTTTGTATCGATTATGTATTATGCACTTGCCTAACCAAAAGTCTTTGCTTTGCTCCAAAACCATTTTTACTGTGATTTACTTGGTCCATTGCATAGGAATTCCACACCACTCTGTCCGGATATGACTGGAACAAAACAGAAATATCCGGTTGTGTTTTGGCTAACGCAATCCCAAATATTGTGAAAGCCTCTGCGTTTGTGTTTTCTGGATATTATCAACGGACTTTATTTTGTTGAATGTTTTTTATCGGGGAACATTTTATTTTGAGCTTGGAGACAGTATTTGTTCCACATGGAGACACCAGCTGAACATATTCGTATTTTCTAGGAAGGAAGCTAGAGGAACAGCGGCAAACAAACATGATATTTCTGTTTGTATAGATGACATTTTATGCACTTGCCTAACGAAAAGACTTTGCTTTTCTCCAAAACCATTTTTACTGTGATTTTCTTGGTTCATTGCTTACGAACTCCACACCACTTTGTCGGGATATGACTGGATGAAAACAGAAATATCCGGTTGTGTTTTGGCTGACTCAATCCGAAATATTGTGAAAGCCTCTGTGTTTGTGTTTTCTAGATATTATCGATGGATTTTATTGTTTTGAACTTTTTATCAGGGAATATTTAATTTTGTACCGTAGAATCACTAATTGGTTCATCTTGGGGACACCAGCTCTACACATTCGTATTTTCTAGGGAGAAAGCCCGAGGAAGTGCGGCAAACACACATGATATTTCTGTTTCTATAGATGACATTTTATGCACTTGCCTAACAAAAAGACTTTGCTTTTCTCCAAAACCAATTTTACTTTCATTTTCTCAGTACACTTCATTGAATTCCGCACCAGTTTGTACACATTGAGTGGATGAAACCAGAAATATCCGGTTTTGTGTTAGCTAACACAATCCTACATATTGCTATAGCCTTTGTGTTTGTGTTTTCCAGATATTATCCCCTGACTTTATTGTTTTGAATGTTTTTCATCGTGGAACATTTAATTTTGAGCTTGGATATAGTAATTGGTTCCACATGGAGACACCAGCTCTACATATTGGTATTTTCTGGGGAGAAAGCTAGAGGATCTGCAGCAAACAAACCTGATATTTCTGTTTGTATCGATGATATTTATGCACTTGCCTAACGACAAGACTTTGCTTTTCTCCAAAACCATTTTACTCTGATTTTCTCAGCCCAATGCATACGAATTCCACACGACTTTGTCCGGATATGACTGGATGAAACCGGAAATATCCGGTTGTGTTTAGGCTAACTCAATCCGAAATATTGTGAAAGCATCTGAGTTTGTGTTTTCTGGATAATATCGATGGACTTTATTGTTTTGAATGTTTTTATCAGGGAACATTTAATTTTGTACCGTAGAAACACTAATTGGTTCCACATGGAGACACCAGCTCTACACATTCGTATTTTCTAGGGAGAAAGCTAGAGGAACAGCGACAAACAAACATGATATTTCTGTTTGCATAGATGACATTTTATGCACTTGCCTAACGAAAAGACTTTGCTTTTCTCCAAACCATATTTATTGTGATTTTCTCGGTCCACTGCATACGAATTCCACACCACTTTGTCGGGATATGATTGGATGAAACCGGAAATATCCGGTTGTGTTTAGGCTAACTCAATCCGAAATATTGTAAAAGCATCTGAGTTTGTGTTTTCTGGATAATATCGATGGACTTTATTGTTTTGAATGTTTTTATCAGGGAACATTTAATTTTGTACCGTAGAAAAACTAATTGGTTCCACATGGAGACACCAGCTCTACACATTCGTATTTTCTGGGGAGAAAGCTAGAGGAACAGCAACAAACAAACATGATATTTCTGTTTGCATAGATGACATTTTATGCACTTGCCTAACGAAAAGACTTTGCTTTTCTCCAAACCATTTTTACTGTGATTTTCTCAGTCCATTGCATATGAATTCCAAACCACTTTGTCGGGATATGACTGGATGAAACCGGAAATATCCGGTTGTGTTTTGGCTAACTCAATCCCAAATATTGGGAAAGCCTCTGTGTTTCTGTTTTCTAGATATTATCGATGGACTTTATTGTTTTGAATGTTTTTATTCGGGAACATTTTATTTTGAGCTTGGATACAGTAATTGGTCCACATGGAGACACCAGCTGAATATATTCGTTTTTTCTAGGGAGAAAGCTAGAGGAACTGTGGCAAACACACATGATATTTCTGTTTGTATAGATGACATTTTATGCACTTGCCTGATGAAAAGACTTTTCTTTGCTCAAAACCATTTTTACTTTGATTTTCTCGGTCCATTGCATACGAATTCCAAACGACTTTGTCCGGATATGACTGGATGAAACCAGAAATATCCGGTTTTGTTTTGGCTAACTCATCCGAAATATTGTGAAAGCCTCTGTGTTTGTGTTTTCTGGATATTATCGATGGAGTTTATTGTTTTGAATATTTTTGTCAGGGAACATTTAATTTTGTACAGTAGAAACACTAATTGGTTCATCATGGGGACACCAGCTCTACACATTCGTATTTTCTAGGGAGAAAGCTAGAAGAACTCCAGGTAACAAACATGATATTTCTGTTTGTATCGATTATGTATTATGCACTTGCCTAACCAAAAGTCTTTGCTTTGCTCCAAAACCATTTTTACTGTGATTTACTTGGTCCATTGCATATGAATTCCAAACCACTTTGTCGGGATATGACTGGATGAAACCGGAAATATCCGGTTGTGTTTTGGCTAACTCAATCCCAAATATTGGGAAAGCCTCTGTGTTTCTGTTTTCTAGATATTATCGATGGACTTTATTGTTTTGAATGTTTTTATTCGGGAACATTTTATTTTGAGCTTGGATACAGTAATTGGTCCACATGGAGACACCAGCTGAATATATTCGTATTTTCTAGGGAGAAAGCTAGAGGAACTGTGGCAAACAAACATGATATTTCTGTTTGTATAGATGACATTTTATACACTTGCCTAACGAATAGACTTTGCTTTTCTCCAAAACCTTTTTACTCTGATTTTCTCAGCCCAATGCATAAGAATTTCACAGCACTTTTTCAAGATATGACTGGATGAATCCAGAAATATCCGGTTGTATTTTGGCTAACTCCATCTGAAATATTGTGAAAGCCTCTGTGTTTGTGTTTTCTGGATATTATAGATGGACTTTATTGCTTTGAATGATTTTGTCAGGGAACATTTAATTTTGTACCGTGGAAACACTAATTGGTTCATCATGGGGACACAAGCTCTACACATTCGTATTGTCTAGGGAGAAAGCTAGAGGAACTGCAGCAAACAAACATGATATTTCTGTTTGTATAGATGACATTTTATGCACTTGCCTAACGAAAAGACTTTGCTGTTCTCCAAACCATTTTTACTGTGATTTTCTCGGTCCATTGCATACGAATTCCACACCACTTTGTCCGGATATGACTGGATGAAACCGGAAATATCTGGTTTTGTTTTGGCTGACTCAATCCCAAATATTGCTACAGACTCTGTGTTTGTGTATTCCTGAAATTATCCACGGACTTTACTGTTTTGAATGTTTTTTATCAGGTAACATTTTATTTTGGTCCTGGAAACAAAAATGGGTTCCATATGGACACAAAAGCCCTACACATACATATTTTCTAGGGAGAAAGCTAGAGGAACTGCGACAAACAAACATCATATTTCTGTTTGTATCGATCACATTATGCACTTGCCTAACGAAAAGACTTTGCTTTTCTCCAAAACCATTTTTACTGTGATTTTCTCGGTGCATTGCATACGAATTCCAAACGACTTTGTCCGGATATGACTGGATGAAACCAGAAATATCCGGTTTTGTTTTGGCTAACTCATCGGAAATATTGTGAAAGCCTCTGTGTTTGTGTTTTCTGGATATTATCGATGGAGTTTATTGTTTTGAATATTTTTATCAGGGAACATTTAATTTTGTACAGTAGAAACACTAACTGGTTCATCATGGGGACACCAGCTCTACACATTCGTATTTTCTAGGGAGAAAGCTAGAAGAACTCCAGGTAACAAACATGATATTTCTGTTTGTATCGATTATGTATTATGCACTTGCCTAACCAAAAGTCTTTGCTTTGCTCCAAAACCATTTTTACTGTGATTTACTTGGTCCATTGCATACGAATTCCACACCACTCTGTCCGGATATGACTGGAAGAAAACGGAAATATCCGGTTGTGTTTTGGCTAACGCAATCCCAAATATTGTGAAAGCCTCTGCGTTTGTGTTTTCTGGATATTATCAACGGACTTTATTTTGTTGAATGTTTTTTATCGGGGAACATTTTATTTTGAGCTTGGAGACAGTATTTGTTCCACATGGAGACACAAGCTGAACATATTCGTATTTTCTAGGGAGGAAGCTAGAGGAACAGCGGCAAACAAACATGATATTTCTGTTTGTATAGATGACATTTTATGCACTTGCCTAACGAAAAGACTTTGCTTTTCTCCAAAACCATTTTTACTGTGATTTTCTTGGTTCATTGCTTACGAACTCCACACCACTTTGTCGGGATATGACTGGATGAAAACAGAAATATCCGGTTGTGTTTTGGCTGACTCAATCCGAAATATTGTGAAAGCCTCTGTGTTTGTGTTTTCTAGATATTATCGATGGATTTTATTGTTTTGAACTTTTTATCAGGGAATATTTAATTTTGTACCGTAGAATCACTAATTGGTTCATCTTGGGGGCACCAGGTCTACACATTCGTATTTTCTAGGGAGAAAGCCAGAGGAAGTGCGGCAAACAAACATGATATTTCTGTTTCTATAGATGACATTTTATGCACTTGCCTAACAAAAAGACTTTGCTTTTCTCCAAAACCAATTTTAATTTCATTGTCTCAGTACACTTCATTGAATTCCGCACCAGTTTGTACAGATTGAGTGGATGAAACCGGAAATATCCGGTTTTGTGTTAAGTAACTCAATCCCACATTTTGCTATAGCCTCTGTGTTTGTGTTTTCCGGATTATCCCCTGACTTTATTGTTTTGAATGTTTTTCATCGTGGAACATTTAATTTTGAGCTTGGATATAGTAATTGGTTCCACATGGAGACACCAGCTCTACATATTGGTATTTTCTAGGGAGAAAGCTAGAGGATCTGCAGCAAACAAACCTGATATTTCTGTTTATATCGATGATATTTATGCACTTGCCTAACAACAAGACTTTGCTTTTCTCCAAAACCATTTTACTCTGATTTTCTCAGCCCAATGCATACGAATTCCACACGACTTTGTCCGGATATGACTGGATGAAACCGGAAATATCCGGTTGTGTTTAGGCTAACTCAATCCGAAATATTGTGAAAGCATCTGAGTTTGTGTTTTCTGGATAATATCGATGGACTTTATTGTTTTGAATGTTTTTATCAGGGAACATTTAATTTTGTACCGTAGAAAAACTAATTGGTTCCACATGGAGACACCAGCTCTACACATTCGTATTTTCTGGGGAAAAAGCTAGAGGAACAGCAACAAACAAACATGATATTTCTGTTTGCATAGATGACATTTTATGCACTTGCCTAACGAAAAGACTTTGCTTTTCTCCAAACCATTTTTACTGTGATTTTCTCAGTCCATTGCATATGAATTCCAAACCACTTTGTCGGGATATGACTGGATGAAACCGGAAATATCCGGTTGTGTTTTGGCTAACTCAATCCCAAATATTGTGAAAGCCTCTGTGTTTCTGTTTTCTAGATATTATCGATGGACTTTATTGTTTTGAATGTTTTTATTCGGGAACATTTTATTTTGAGCTTGGATACAGTAATTGGTCCACATGGAGACACCAGCTGAATATATTCGTATTTTCTAGGGAGAAAGCTAGAGGAACTGCGGCAAACAAACATGATATTTCTGTTTGTATAGATGACAATTTATGCACTTCCCTGATGAAAAGACTTTTCTTTGCTCCAAAACCATTTTTACTTTGATTTTCTCGGTGCATTGCATACGAATTCCAAACGACTTTGTCCGGATATGACTGGATGAAACCAGAAATATCCGGTTTTGTTTTGGCTAACTCAATCCGAAATATTGTGAAAGCCTCTGTGTTTGTGTTTTCTGGATATTATCGATGGAGTTTATTGTTTTGAATATTTTTATCAGGGAACATTTAATTTTGTACCGTAGAAACACTAATTGGTTCATCATGGGGACACCAGCTCTACACATTCGTATTTTCTAGGGAGAAAGCTAGAACTCCGGGTAACAAACATGATATTTCTGTTTGTATCGATTATGTATTATGCACTTGCCTAACCAAAAGTCTTTGCTTTGCTCCAAAACCATTTTTACTGTGATTTACTTGGTCCATTGCATACGAATTCCACACCACTCTGTCCGGATATGACTGGAACAAAACAGAAATATCCGGTTGTGTTTTGGCTAACGCAATCCCAAATATTGTGAAAGCCTCTGCGTTTGTGTTTTCTGGATATTATCAACGGACTTTATTTTGTTGGATGTTTTTTATCGGGGAACATTTTATTTTGAGCTTGGAGACAGTATTTGTTCCACATGGAGACACCAGCTGAACATATTCGTATTTTCTAGGAAGGAAGCTAGAGGAACAGCAGCAAACAAACATGATATTTCTGTTTGTATAGATGACATTTTATGCACTTGCCTAACGAAAAGACTTTGCTTTTCTCCAAAACCATTTTTACTGTGATTTTCTTGGTTCATTGCTTACGAACTCCACACCACTTTGTCGGGATATGACTGGATGAAAACAGAAATATCCGGTTGTGTTTTGGCTGACTCAATCCGAAATATTGTGAAAGCCTCTGTGTTTGTGTTTTCTAGATATTATCGATGGATTTTATTGTTTTGAACTTTTTATCAGGGAATATTTAATTTTGTACCGTAGAATCACTAATTGGTTCATCTTGGGGACACCAGCTCTACACATTCGTATTTTCTAGGGAGAAAGCCCGAGGAAGTGCGGCAAACACACATGATATTTCTGTTTCTATAGATGACATTTTATGCACTTGCCTAACAAAAAGACTTTGCTTTTCTCCAAAACCAATTTTACTTTCATTTTCTCAGTACACTTCATTGAATTCCGCACCAGTTTGTACAGATTGAGTGGATGAAACCGGAAATATCCGGTTTTGTGTTAGCTAACACAATCCTACATATTGCTATAGCCTTTGTGTTTGTGTTTTCCAGATATTATCCCCTGACTTTATTGTTTTGAATGTTTTTCATCGTGGAACATTTAATTTTGAGCTTGGATATAGTAATTGGTTCCACATGGAGACACCAGCTCTACATATTGGTATTTTCTGGGGAGAAAGCTAGAGGATCTGCAGCAAACAAACCTGATATTTCTGTTTGTATCGATGATATTTATGCACTTGCCTAACGACAAGACTTTGCTTTTCTCCAAAACCATTTTACTCTGATTTTCTCAGCCCAATGCATACGAATTCCACACGGCTTTGTCCGGATATGACTGGATGAAACCGGAAATATCCGGTTGTGTTTAGGCTAACTCAATCCGAAATATTGTGAAAGCATCTGAGTTTGTGTTTTCTGGATAATATCGATGGACTTTATTGTTTTGAATGTTTTTATCAGGGAACATTTAATTTTGTACCGTAGAAACACTAATTGGTTCCACATGGAGACACCAGCTCTACACATTCGTATTTTCTAGGGAGAAAGCTAGAGGAACAGCGACAAACAAACATGATATTTCTGTTTGCATAGATGACATTTTATGCACTTGCCTAACGAAAAGACTTTGCTTTTCTCCAAACCATATTTATTGTGATTTTCTCGGTCCATTGCATACGAATTCCACACCACTTTGTCGGGATATGATTGGATGAAACCGGAAATATCCGGTTGTTTTTAGGCTAACTCAATCCGAAATATTGTGAAAGCATCTGAGTTTGTGTTTTCTGGATAATATCGATGGACTTTATTGTTTTGAATGTTTTTATCAGGGAACATTTAATTTTGTACCGTAGAAAAACTAATTGGTTCCACATGGAGACACCAGCTCTACACATTCGTATTTTCTGGGGAGAAAGCTAGAGGAACAGCAACAAACAAACATGATATTTCTGTTTGCATAGATGACATTTTATGCACTTGCCTAACGAAAAGACTTTGCTTTTCTCCAAACCATTTTTACTGTGATTTTCTCAGTCCATTGCATATGAATTCCAAACCACTTTGTCGGGATATGACTGGATGAAACCGGAAATATCCGGTTGTGTTTTGGCTAACTCAATCCCAAATATTGGGAAAGCCTCTGTGTTTCTGTTTTCTAGATATTATCGATGGACTTTATTGTTTTGAATGTTTTTATTCGGGAACATTTTATTTTGAGCTTGGATACAGTAATTGGTCCACATGGAGACACCAGCTGAATATATTCGTTTTTTCTAGGGAGAAAGCTAGAGGAACTGTGGCAAACACACATGATATTTCTGTTTGTATAGATGACATTTTATGCACTTGCCTGATGAAAAGACTTTTCTTTGCTCAAAACCATTTTTACTGTGATATTCTCGGTCCATTGCATACGAATTCCAAACGACTTTGTCCGGATATGACTGGATGAAACCAGAAATATCCGGTTTTGTTTTGGCTAACTCATCCGAAATATTGTGAAAGCCTCTGTGTTTGTGTTTTCTGGATATTATCGATGGAGTTTATTGTTTTGAATATTTTTGTCAGGGAACATTTAATTTTGTACAGTAGAAACACTAATTGGTTCATCATGGGGACACCAGCTCTACACATTCGTATTTTCTAGGGAGAAAGCTAGAAGAACTCCAGGTAACAAACATGATATTTCTGTTTGTATCGATTATGTATTATGCACTTGCCTAACCAAAAGTCTTTGCTTTGCTCCAAAACCATTTTTACTGTGATTTACTTGGTCCATTGCATATGAATTCCAAACCACTTTGTCGGGGTATGACTGGATGAAACCGGAAATATCCGGTTGTGTTTTGGCTAACTCAATCCCAAATATTGGGAAAGCCTCTGTGTTTCTGTTTTCTAGATATTATCGATGGACTTTATTGTTTTGAATGTTTTTATTCGGGAACATTTTATTTTGAGCTTGGATACAGTAATTGGTCCACATGGAGACACCAGCTGAATATATTCGTATTTTCTAGGGAGAAAGCTAGAGGAACTGTGGCAAACAAACATGATATTTCTGTTTGTATAGATGACATTTTATACACTTGCCTAACGAATAGACTTTGCTTTTCTCCAAAACCTTTTTACTCTGATTTTCTCAGCCCAATGCATAAGAATTCCACAGCACTTTTTCAAGATATGACTGGATGAATCCAGAAATATCCGGTTGTATTTTGGCTAACTCCATCTGAAATATTGTGAAAGCCTCTGTGTTTGTGTTTTCTGGATATTATAGATGGACTTTATTGTTTTGAATGATTTTGTCAGGGAACATTTAATTTTGTACCGTTGAAACACTAATTGGTTCATCATGGGGACACAAGCTCTACACATTCGTATTGTCTAGGGAGAAAGCTAGAGGAACTGCGGCAACAAACATGATATTTCTGTTTGTATAGATGACATTTTATGCACTTGCCTAACGAAAAGACTTTGCTGTTCTCCAAACCATTTTTACTGTGATTTTCTCGGTCCATTGCAAACGAATTCCACACCACTTTGTCCGGATATGACTGGATGAAACCGGAAATATCTGGTTTTGTTTTGGCTGACTCAATCCCAAATATTGCTACAGACTCTGTGTTTGTGTATTCCTGAAATTATCCACGGACTTTACTGTTTTGAATGTTTTTTATCAGGTAACATTTTATTTTGGTCCTGGAAACAAAAATGGGTTCCATAAGGACACAAAAGCCCTACACATACATATTTTCTCGGGAGAAAGCTAGAGGAACTGCGACAAACAAACATCATATTTCTGTTTGTATCGATCACATTATGCACTTGCCTAACGAAAAGACTTTGCTTTTCTCCAAAACCATTTTTACTGTGATTTTCTCGGTGCATTGCATACGAATTCCAAACGACTTTGTCCGGATATGACTGGATGAAACCAGAAATATCCGGTTTTGTTTTGGCTAACTCATCCGAAATATTGTGAAAGCCTCTGTGTTTGTGTTTTCTGGATATTATCGATGGAGTTTATTGTTTTGAATATTTTTATCAGGGAACATTTAATTTTGTACAGTAGAAACACTAACTGGTTCATCATGGGGACACCAGCTCTACACATTCGTATTTTCTAGGGAGAAAGCTAGAAGAACTCCAGGTAACAAACATGATATTTCTGTTTGTATCGATTATGTATTATGCACTTGCCTAACCAAAAGTCTTTGCTTTGCTCCAAAACCATTTTTACTGTGATTTACTTGGTCCATTGCATACGAATTCCACACCACTCTGTCCGGATATGACTGGAAGAAAACGGAAATATCCGGTTGTGTTTTGGCTAACGCAATCCCAAATATTGTGAAAGCCTCTGCGTTTGTGTTTTCTGGATATTATCAACGGACTTTATTTTGTTGAATGTTTTTTATCGGGGAACATTTTATTTTGAGCTTGGAGACAGTATTTGTTCCACATGGAGACACAAGCTGAACATATTCGTATTTTCTAGGAAGGAAGCTAGAGGAACAGCGGCAAACAAACATGATATTTCTGTTTGTATAGATGACATTTTATGCACTTGCCTAACGAAAAGACTTTGCTTTTCTCCAAAACCATTTTTACTGTGATTTTCTTGGTTCATTGCTTACGAACTCCACACCACTTTGTCGGGATATGACTGGATGAAAACAGAAATATCCGGTTGTGTTTTGGCTGACTCAATCCGAAATATTGTGAAAGCCTCTGTGTTTGTGTTTTCTAGATATTATCGATGGATTTTATTGTTTTGAACTTTTTATCAGGGAATATTTAATTTTGTACCGTAGAATCACTAATTGGTTCATCTTGGGGACACCAGCTCTACACATTCGTATTTTCTAGGGAGAAAGCCAGAGGAAGTGCGGCAAACAAACATGATATTTCTGTTTCTATAGATGACATTTTATGCACTTGCCTAACAAAAAGACTTTGCTTTTCTCCAAAACCAATTTTAATTTCATTTTCTCAGTACACTTCATTGAATTCCGCACCAGTTTGTACAGATTGAGTGGATGAAACCGGAAATATCCGGTTTTGTGTTAGCTAACTCAATCCCACATTTTGCTATAGCCTCTGTGTTTGTGTTTTCCTGATTATCCCCTGACTTTATTGTTTTGAATGTTTTTCATCGTGGAACATTTAATTTTGAGCTTGGATATAGTAATTGGTTCCACATATAGACACCAGCTCTACATATTGGTATTTTCTAGGGAGAAAGCTAGAGGATCTGCAGCAAACAAACCTGATATTTCTGTTTATATCGATGATATTTATGCACTTGCCTAACGACAAGACTTTGCTTTTCTCCAAAACCATTTTACTCTGATTTTCTCAGCCCAATGCATACGAATTCCACACGACTTTGTCCGGATATGACTGGATGAAACCGGAAATATCCGGTTGTGTTTAGGCTAACTCAATCCGAAATATTGTGAAAGCATCTGAGTTTGTGTTTTCTGGATAATATCGATGGACTTTATTGTTTTGAATGTTTTTATCAGGGAACATTTAATTTTGTACCGTAGAAAAACTAATTGGTTCCACATGGAGACACCAGCTCTACACATTCGTATTTTCTGGGGAAAAAGCTAGAGGAACAGCAACAAACAAACATGATATTTCTGTTTGCATAGATGACATTTTATGCACTTGCCTAACGAAAAGACTTTGCTTTTCTCCAAACCATTTTTACTGTGATTTTCTCAGTCCATTGCATATGAATTCCAAACCACTTTGTCGGGATATGACTGGATGAAACCGGAAATATCCGGTTGTGTTTTGGCTAACTCAATCCCAAATATTGGGAAAGCCTCTGTGTTTCTGTTTTCTAGATATTATCGATGGACTTTATTGTTTTGAATGTTTTTATTCGGGAACATTTTATTTTGAGCTTGGATATAGTAATTGGTCCACATGGAGACACCAGCTGAATATATTCGTTTTTTCTAGGGAGAAAGCTAGAGGAACTGTGGCAAACACACATGATATTTCTGTTTGTATAGATGACATTTTATGCACTTGCCTGATGAAAAGACTTTTCTTTGCTCAAAACCATTTTTACTTTGATTTTCTCGGTCCATTGCATACGAATTCCAAACGACTTTGTCCGGATATGACTGGATGAAACCAGAAATATCCGGTTTTGTTTTGGCTAACTCATCCGAAATATTGTGAAAGCCTCTGTGTTTGTGTTTTCTGGATATTATCGATGGAGTTTATTGTTTTGAATATTTTTGTCAGGGAACATTTAATTTTGTACAGTAGAAACACTAATTGGTTCATCATGGGGACACCAGCTCTACACATTCGTATTTTCTAGGGAGAAAGCTAGAAGAACTCCAGGTAACAAACATGATATTTCTGTTTGTATCGATTATGTATTATGCACTTGCCTAACCAAAAGTCTTTGCTTTGCTCCAAAACCATTTTTACTGTGATTTACTTGGTCCATTGCATATGAATTCCAAACCACTTTGTCGGGATATGACTGGATGAAACCGGAAATATCCGGTTGTGTTTTGGCTAACTCAATCCCAAATATTGTGAAAGCCTCTGTGTTTCTGTTTTCTAGATATTATCGATGGACTTTATTGTTTTGAATGTTTTTATTCGGGAACATTTTATTTTGAGCTTGGATACAGTAATTGGTCCACATGGAGACACCAGCTGAATATATTCGTATTTTCTAGGGAGAAAGCTAGAGGAACTGTGGCAAACAAACATGATATTTCTGTTTGTATAGATGACATTTTATACACTTGCCTAACGAATAGACTTTGCTTTTCTCCAAAACCTTTTTACTCTGATTTTCTCAGCCCAATGCATAAGAATTCCACAGCACTTTTTCAAGATATGACTGGATGAATCCAGAAATATCCGGTTGTATTTTGGCTAACTCCATCTGAAATATTGTGAAAGCCTCTGTGTTTGTGTTTTCTGGATATTATAGATGGACTTTATTGTTTTGAATGATTTTGTCAGGGAACATTTAATTTTGTACCGTTGAAACACTAATTGGTTCATCATGGGGACACAAGCTCTACACATTCGTATTGTCTAGGGAGAAAGCTAGAGGAACTGCGGCAACAAACATGATATTTCTGTTTGTATAGATGACATTTTATGCACTTGCCTAACGAAAAGACTTTGCTGTTCTCCAAACCATTTTTACTGTGATTTTCTCGGTCCATTGCATACGAATTCCACACCACTTTGTCCGGATATGACTGGATGAAACCGGAAATATCTGGTTTTGTTTTGGCTGACTCAATCCCAAATATTGCTACAGACTCTGTGTTTGTGTATTCCTGAAATTATCCACGGACTATACTGTTTTGAATGTTTTTTATCAGGTAACATTTTATTTTGGTCCTGGAAACAAAAATGGGTTCCATATGGACACAAAAGCCCTACACATACGTATTTTCTAGGGAGAAAGCTAGAGGAACTGCGACAAACAAACATCATATTTCTGTTTGTATCGATCACATTATGCACTTGCCTAACGAAAAGACTTTGCTTTTCTACAAAACCATTTTTACTGTGATTTTCTCGGTCCATTGCATACGAATTCCACACCACTCTGTCCGGGTATGACTGGATGAAAACAGAAATATCCGGTTTTGTTTTGGCTAACTCAATCAAAGATATTGCAACAGCCTCTGTGTTTGTGTATTCCTGATATTATCCACGGAGTTTATTGTTTTGAATGATTTTTTATCACGGAACATTTAACTTTGTGCTTGGAATCACTAATTGGTTCCACATGGAGACACCAGCTATACACATTCGTATTTTCTTTGGAGAAAGCAAGAGGAACTGCGGCAAACAAACATGATATTTCTGTTTGTATAGATGACATTTTATGCATTTGCCTAACGAAAAGACTTTCCTTTTCTCCAAAAGCATTTTTACTGTGATTTTCTTGGTTCATTGCTTACGAACTCCACACCACTTTGTCAGGATATGACTGTATGAAAACAGAAATATCCGGTTGTGTTTTGGCTGACTCAATCCCAAATATTGTGAAAGCCTCTGTGTTTGTGTTTTCTGGATATTATCAAGGGACTTTTTATTTTTTTTGAATATTTTTTTATCGGGGAACATTTTATTTTGAGCTTGGATACAGTAGTTGGTTCCACATGGAGACACCATCTGACTATATTCGCATTTTCTGGGGAGAAAGCTAGAGGAACTGCGGCAAACAAACATGATATTTCTGTTTGTATAGATGACATTTTATGCACTTGCCTGACGAAAAGACTTTGCTTTGCTCCAAAACCATTTTTACTGTGATTTTCTCGGTCCATTGCATACGAAGTCCAAATGACTTTTTCCGTATATAACTGGATGAAACCAGAAATATCCGGTTTTGTTTTGGCTAATTCATCCGAAATATTGTGAAAGCCTCTGTGTTTGTGTTTTCTGGATATTATCGATGGAGTTTATTGTTTTGAATATTTTTATCAGGGAACATTTAATTTTGTACCGTAGAAACACTAATTGGCTCATCATGGGACACCAGCTCTACACATTTGTATTTTCTAGGGAGAAATCTAGAGGAACTCCAGGTAACAAACATGATATTTCTGTTTGTATCGATTATGTATTATGCACTTGCCTAACCAAAAGACTTTGCTTTGCTCCAAAACCATTTTTACTGCGATTTACTTGGTCCATTGCATACGAGTTCCACACCACTCTGTCCAGATATGACTGGGAGAAAACGGAAATATCCGGTTGTGTTTTGGCTAACTCAATCCGAAATATTTTGAAAGCCTCTGTGTTTGTATTTTCTGGATATTATCAACGGACTTTATTTTGTTGAATGTTTTTTATCGGGGAACATTTTATTTTGAGCTTGGAGACAGTATTTGTTCCACATGGAGACACAAGCTGAACATATTCGTATTTTCTAGGGAGGAAGCTAGAGGAACAGCGGCAAACAAACATGATATTTCTGTTTGTATAGATGACATTTTATGCACTTGCCTAACGAAAAGACTTTGCTTTTCTCCAAAACCATTTTTACTGTGATTTTCTTGGTTCATTGCTTACGAACTCCACACCAATTTGTCAGGATGTGACTGGATGAAAACAGAAATATCCGGTTGTGTTTTGGCTGACTCAATCCGAAATATTGTGAAAGCCTCTGTGTTTGTGTTTTCTAGATATTATCGATGGATTTTATTGTTTTGAACTTTTTATCAGGGAATATTTAACTTTGTACCGTAGAAACACTAATTGGTTCATCTTGGGGACACCAGCTCTACACATTCGTATTTTCTAGGGAGAAAGCTAGAGGAACTGCGGCAAACAAACATGATATTTCTGTTTCTATAGATGACATTTTATGCACTTGCCTAACAAAAAGACTTTGCTTTTCTCCAAAACCAATTTTACTTTCATTTTCTCAGTATACTTCATTGAATTCCACACCCGTTTGTACAGATTGAGTGGATGAAACCGGAAATATCCGGTTTTGTGTTTGCTAACTCAATCCCAGATATTGCTGTAGCCGCTGTGTTTGTGTTTTCCGGATATTATCCCCGGACTTTATTGTTTTGAATGTTTTTTATCGTGGAACATTTAATTTTGAGCTTGGATATAGTAATTGGTTCCACATGGAGACACCAGCTCTACATATTCCTATTTTCTAGGGAGAAAGCTAGAGGATCTGTGGCAAACAAACCGGATATTTCTGTTTATATCGATGATATTTATGCACTTGCCTAACGACAAGACTTTGCTTTTCTCCAAAACCATTTTACTCTGATTTTCTCAGCCCAATGCATACGAATTCCACACGACTTTGTCCAGATATGACTGGATGAAACCGGAAATATCCGGTTGTGTTTAGGCTAACTCAATCCGAAATATTGTGAAAGCATCTGAGTTTGTGTTTTCTAGATAATATCGATGGACTTTATTGTTTTGAATGATTTTATCAGGGAACATTTAATTTTGTACCGTAGAAACACTAATTGGTTCAACATGGAGACACCAGCTCTACACATTCGTATTTTCTAGGGAGAAATCTAGAGGAACAGCGACAAAAAATCATGATATTTCTGTTTGCATAGATGACATTTTATGCACTTGCCTAACGAAAAGACTTTGCTTTTCTCCAAACCATTTTTACTGTGATTTTCTTGGTTCATTGCTTACGAACTCCACACCACTTTGTCAGGATATGACTGGATGAAACCGGAAATATCCGGTTGTGTTTTGGCTAACTCAATCCCAAATATTGTGAAAGCCTCTGTGTTTGTGTTTTCTAGATATTATCGATGGACTTTATTGTCTTGAATGTTTTTATTCGGGAACATTTTATTTTGAGCTTGGATACAGTAATTGGTCCACATGGAGACACCAGCTGAATATATTCGTTTTTTCTAGGGAGAAAGCTAGAGGAACTGCGGCCAACAAACATGATATTTCTGTTTGTATCTATTATGTATTATGCACTTGCCTAAGCAAAAGACTTTGCTTTGCTCCAAAACCATTTTTACTGTGATTTACTTGGTCCATTGCATACGAATTCCACACCACTCTGTCTGGATATGACTGGAAGAAAACAGAAATATCCGGTTGTGTTTTGGCTAACTCAATCCGAAATATTGTGAAAGCCTCTGCGTTTGTGTTTTCTGGATATTATCAACGGACTTTATTTTGTTGAATGTTTTTTATCGGGGAACATTTTATTTTGAGCTTGGAGACAGTATTTGTTCCACATGGAGACACCAGCTGAACATATTCGTATTTTCTAGGGAGGAAGCTGGAGGAACAGCGGCAAACAAATATGATATTTCTGTTTGTATAGATGACATTTTATGCACTTGCCTAACGAAAAGACTTTGCTTTTCTCCAAACCATTTTTACTGTGATTTTCTTGGTTCATTGCTTACGAACTCCACACCACTTTGTCAGGATATGACTGGATGAAACCGGAAATATCCAGTTGTGTTTTGGCTAACTCAATCCCAAATATTGTGAAAGCCTCTGTGTGTGTGTATTCTAGATATTATCGATGGACTTTATTGTTTTGAATGTTTTTATTCGGGAACATTTTATTTTGAGCTTGGATACAGTAATTGGTCCACATGGAGACACCAGCTGAATATATTCGTTTTTTCTAGGGAGAAAGCTAGAGGAACTGCGGCAAACAAACATGATATTTCTGTTTGTATAGATGACGTTTTATGCACTTGCCTAACGAAAAGACTTTGCTTTTCCCCAAAACCATTTTTACTGTGATTTTCCTGGTCCATTGCATATGAATTCCACACCAGATTTTCCGTATTTGACTGGATGAAACCAGAACTATCCGGTTGTGTTTTGGCTAACTCAATCCGAAATATTGTGAAAGCCTCTGTGTTTGTGTTTTCTGGATATTATCGATGGATTTTATTGTTTTGAATTTTTTTATCAATGACTATTTGGTTTTGTACCGTAGAAACACTAATTGGTTCATCTTGGGGACTCCAGCTCTACACATTCGTATTTTCTAGGGAGAAAGCCAGAGGAACTGCGGCAAACAAACATGATATTTCTGTTTCTATAGATGACATTTTATGCACTTGCCTAATGAAAAGACTTTGCTTTTCTCCAAAACCATTTTTACTTTGATTTTCTCAGTACACTTCATTGAATTCCGCACCACTTTGTACAGATTGAGTGGATGAACCGGAATTATGCAGTTTTGTTTTGGCTAACTCCATCCCAGATATTGCTATAGCCTCTGTGTTTGTGTTTTCCGGATATTATCCCCGGACTTTATTGTTTTGAATGTTTTTTATCGTGGAACATTTTATTTTGAGCTTGGATACACTAATTGGTTCCACATGGAGACACCAGATCTACATATTCGTATTTTCTAGGGAGAAAGGTGGAGGATCTATGGCAAACAAACCAGATATTTCTGTTTGTATCGAGGATATTTTATCCACTTGCCTAACGAAAAGACTTTGCTTTTCTCCAAAACAATTTAACTCTGATTTTCTCAGCCCAATGCATACGAATTCCACAACACTTTGTCAAGATATGACTGGATGAATCCAGAAATATCCGGTTGTGTTTTGGCTAACTCCATCCGAAATATTGTGAAAGCCTCTGTGTTTGTGTTTTCTGGATATTATAGATGGACTTTATTGTTTTGAATGATTTTATCAGGGAACATTTAATTTTGTACCGTTGAAACACTAATTGGTTCATCATGGGGACACCAGCTCTACACATTCTTATTGTCTAGGGAGAAAGGTAGAGGAACAGCGGCAAACAAACATGATATTTCTGTTTGTATAGATGACATTTTATGCACTTGCCTAACCAAAAGACTTTGCTTTTCTCCAAACCATTTTTACTGTGAATTTCTCGGTCCATTGCATACGAATTCCACATCACTTTCTCCGGATTTGACTGGATGAAACCGGAAATATCTGGTTTTGTTTTGGCTGACTCAATCCCAAATATTGCTACAGACTCTGTGTTTGTGTATTCCTGAAATTAACCACGGACTTTACTGTTTTGAATGTTTTTTATCAGGTAACATTTTATTTTGGTCCTGGAAACAAAAATGGGTTCCATATGGACACAAAAGCTCTAACATTCGTATTTTCTAGGGAGAAAGCTTGAGGAACTGCGACAAACAAACATCATATTTCTGTTTGTATCGATCACATTATGCACTTGCCTAACGAATAGACTTTGCTTTTCTCCAAAACCATTTTTACTGTGATTTTCTCGGTCCATTGTATACGAATTCCACACCCGTTTGTCCGGGTATGACTGGATGAAAACAGAAATATCCGGTTTTGTTTTGGCTAACTCAATCAAAGATATTGCAACAGCCTCTGTGTTTGTGTATTCCTGATATTATCCACGGAGTTTATTGTTTTGAATGTTTTTTATCACGGAACATTTAACTTTGTGCTTGGAATCACTAATTGGTTCCACATGGAGACACCAGCTCTACACATTCGTATTTTCTTTGGAGAAAGCAAGAGGAACTGTGGCAAGCAAACATGATATTTCTGTTTGTATAGATGACATTTTATGCACTTGCCTAACGAAAAGACTTTGCTTTTCTCCAAAACCATTTTTACTGTGATTTTTTTGCTTCATTGCATACGAATTCCATACCACTTTGTCCGGATCTGAGTGGATATAAACCGAAATAGAAATTTGTGTTTTTGCTAACTGAATCCGAAATATTGTGAAAGCCTCTATGTTTGTGTTTTCTGGATATTATCAAGGGACTTTTTTTTTGAAAGTATTTTATCGGGGAACATTTTATTTTGAGCTTGGATACAGTAGTTGGTTCCACATGGAGACACCATCTGACTATATTCGTATTTTCTAGGGAGAAAGCTAGAGGAACTGCGGCAAACAAACATGATATTTCTGTTTGTATAGATGACATTTTATGCACTTGCCTGACGAAAAGACTTTGCTTTGCTCCAAAACCATTTTTACTTCGATTTTCTCGGTCCATTGCATACGAAGTCCAAACGACTTTTTCCGTATATACCTGGATGAAACCAGAAATATCTGGTTTTGTTTTGGTAACTCATCCGAAATATTGTGAAAGCATCTGTGTTTGTGTTTTCTGGATATTATCGATGGAGTTTGTTGTTTTGAATATTTTTATCAGGGAACATTTAATTTTGTACCGTAGAAACACTAATTGGTTCATCATGGGGACACCAGCTCTACACATTCGTATTTTCTAGGGAGAAAGCTAGAAGAACTCCGGGTAACAAACACGATATTTCTGTTTGTATCGATTATGTATTATGCACTTGCCTAACCAAAAGACTTTGCTTTGCTCCAAAACCATTTTACTGTGATTTTCTCGGTCCATTGCATACGAATTCCACACCACTTTGTCCGGATATGACTGGATGAAAACAGAAATATCCGGTTGTGTTTTGGCTAACTCAATCCGAAATATTGTGAAAGCCTCTGTGTTTGTGTTTTCTGGATATTATCAACAGACTTTATTTTGTTGAATGTTTTTTATCGGGGAACATTTTATTTTGAGCTTGGAGACAGTATTTGTTCCACATGGAGACACATGCTGAATATATTCGTATTTTCTAGGCAGGAAGCTGAGGAACTGTGGGAAACAAACATGATACTTCTGTTTCTATAGATTATATTTTATGTACTTGCCTAACGAAAAGACTGGGCTTTTCTCCCAAATCTTTTTTACTGTGATTTTCTAGGTCCATTGCATACGCATTCCAAACAACTTTGGCCGGGTATGATTGGATGTTACTGGAAATATACGGTTTTGTTTTGGCTAACTCAATGCCAGATATTGCTACGCCTCTGTGTTTATGTATTTCTGATATTATCCACGGACTTCAGTGTTTTGTATGTTTTTATAGGGAACATTTAATTTTCTACCGTTGCAACACTAATTGTTTCATCATGGGGAGCCCAGCTCTACACATTCGTATTTTCTAGGGAGAAAGCTAGAGGAACTGCGGCAAACAAACATGATATTTCTGTTTGTATAGATGACATTTTATGCACTTGCCTAATGAAAAGACTTTGCTTTGCTCCAAAACCATTTTTACTGTGATTTTTTTACTTCATTGCATACGAATTCCACACCACTTTGTCTGGATATGACTGGATGAAAACAGAAATATACGGTTGTGTTTTGGCTAACTCAGTCCGAAATATTGTGAAAGCCTCTGTGTTTGTGTTTTCTGGATATTATCAATGGACTTTTTTTTTTGAATGTTTTTTTATTGGGAAACATTTTATTTTGAGCTTGGATACAGTAATTGGTTACACATGGAGACACCAGCTGAACATATGCATATTTTCTAGGGAGAAAGCTAGAGGAACTGCTGCAAGCTAAACATGACATTTCTATTTGTATAGATGACATTTTATGCACTTGCCTAACGAAATGACTTTGCTTTTCTCCAAAACCATTTTTACTGTGATTTTCTCGGTCCATTGCATGCGAATTCCACACAAGTTTGTCCGGATTGAGTGGATGAAACTGGAAATATCTGGTATTGTTTTGCCTAACTCAATACTAGATATTGCTACAGCCTCTCTGTTTGTGTATTCCTGATATTATCCACGGACTTTATTGCTTTGAATGTTTTTTATCGGGGAATATTTTATGTTGAGCTTGGATACAGTAATTGGTTCCACATGGAGACACCAGCTCTACACATTCGTATTTTCTAGGGAGAAAGCTAGCGGAACTGTGCCAAACAAACAATTTCTGTTTGTATAGATGACGTTTTATGCACTTGCCTAACGAAAAGACTTTGCTTTTCTCCAAAACAATTTTTACTTTGATTTTCTCGGTCCATTATATATGAATTCCAAGCGACTTTTTCCGGATATGACTGGATGATACCGGAAATATCCGGTTGTGTTTTGGCTAACTCAATCCGAAATATTGTGAAAGCCTCTGTGTTTATGTTTTCTGGATATTATCGATGGAGTTTATTGTTTTGAATATTTTAATCAGGGAACATTTAATTTTGTACCGTAGAAACTTCAATTGGTTCCACATGGAGATACCAGCTGAACATATTCGTGTTTTCTGGGGAGAAAGCTTGAGGAACTGCAGCAAAGAAACATGATATTTCTGTTTGTATCGATGACATTTTATGCACTTGCCTAACGAAAAGACTGCTTTTCTCCAAAAGCATTTTTACTGAGATTTTCTAGGTCATTGCATACGAATTCCACACCAGTTTGTTCAGATATCACTGGATGAAACCGGAAATATCAGTTGTGTTTTGGCTAACTCAATCAGAAATATTGTGAAAGCCTCTGTGTTTGTGTTTTCTGGATATTATCGATGGATCTTATTGTTTTGAATGTTTTTATCAGAGAACATTTAATTTTATACCGTTGAAACACTAATTGGTTCATCATGGGGACACGAACTCTACACATTCGTATTTTCTAGGGAGAAAGCTTGAGGAACTGCGACAAACAAACATGATATTTCTGTTTGTATCGATGACATTTTATGCACTTGCCTAACGAAAAGACTTTGCTTTTCTCCGAAACCATTTTTACTGTGAATATCTCGTTCCATTTCATACGAATTCCACACCAGTTAGCCCGGATATGACAAGAAAAAACCGGAAATATCTGGTTTTGCTTTGATAACTGAATCCCAAATATTGCTACAGCATCTGTGTTTTTGTTTTCTGAATATTTTCCACGGACTTTACTGTTTTGAATATTTTTTTCAGGGAACATTTTATTTTGAGCTTGGATACAGTAATAGGTTCCACATGGAGACACCAGCTCTACACTTTCGTTTCCTATGGAGAAACCATAGGAACTGCGACAAACAAACATTATATTTCTGTTTGTATCGATGACATTTTATGCACTTGCCTAACGAAAAGGCTTTGCTTTTCTCCAAAACCATATTTATTTTGATTTTCTCAGTACACATCATTGAATTCCGCACCAGTTTCTCCGGATATGACTGGATGAAAACAGAAATATGGTTTTGTTTTGGCTAACTGAATCCGAAATATTGTGAAAGCCTCTGTGTTTGTGTTTTCTGGATATTATCAAGGGACTTTATTTTTTTCAATATTTTTTATTGGGGAACGTTTAATTTTGAGCTTGGATACAGTAGTTGGTTCCACATGGAGACACCAGCTCTACACATTCCTATTTTCTAGGGAGAAAGCTAGAGGATTTGCGACAAACAAACATGATATTTCTGTTTGTATAGATGACATTTTATGCACGTGCCTAACGAAAAGACTGTTTTTCTGCAAAACCATTTTTACTGTGATTTTCTAAGTCCATTGCATACGAATTCCACACTAGTGTATGGATATAACCGGATGAAACCAGAAATATCCGGTTTTGTTTTGGCTAACTCAATCCCAGATATTGCAACAGCCTCTGTGTTTGTGTATTCCTGATATTATCCACGAATTTATTGTTTTGAAACTTTTATCAGCGAACATTTAACTTTGTGCTTGGAATCACTAATTGGTTCCACATGGAGACACTAGCTCTACACATTCGTATTTTCTAGGGAGAATGCTAGATGAACTGCGGCAAACAAACAAGATATTTCTATTTGTATAGATGACATTTTATGCACTTGCATAACGAAAAGACTTTGCTTTTCTCCAAAACCATTTTTACTGTGATTTTTTTGCTTCATTGCATACGGATTCCACACCACTTTGTCCGGATATGACTGGATGAAAACAGAAATTCCCGGTTGTGTTTTTGCTAACTCAATCCGAAATATTGCTACAGCCTCTGTGTTTGTATATTCCTGATATTATTCACGTAATTTATTGTTTCTAATGTTTTTTATCGGGGAACATTTTATTTTGAGCTTGGATACAGTAGTTGGTTCCACATGGAGACACCAGCTGAACATATTCATATTTTCTAGGGAGAAAGCTAGAGGAACTGAAACAAACAAACATGATATTTCTGTTTGTATAGATGAAATTTTATGTACTTGCCTAACGAGAAGACTTTGCTTTTCTCCAAAACCATTTTTACTGTGATTTTCTCGGTCCATTGCATACGAATTCCAAACGACTTTTTCCGGATATGACTGGATGAAACTGGAAATATCCGGTTTTGTTTTGGCTAACTCAATCCCAGATATTGCTACAGCCTCTGTGTTTGTGTATTCCTGATATTATTCACGGACTTCATTGTTTTGAATGTTTTTTTATCAGGGAACATTTAATTTTGTACCATTGAAGCACTAATTGGTTCCACATGGAGACACCAGCTCTACACATTCATATTTTCTAGGGAGAAAGCTAGAGGAACTGCGGCAAACAAACATGATATTTATGTTTGTATCGATGACATTTTATGCACTTTTCTAAAGAAAAGACTTTGGTTTCTCCAAAATATTTTTACTTTGATTTTCTCTGTCCATTGCTTACAGATTCCACACCAGTTTGTCCGGATATGACTGGATGAAACCAGAAATATCCAGTTGTGTTTTGGCTAACTCAATCTGAAATATTCTGAAAACTGCTGTGTTTTTGTTTTCTTGGTATTATCAATGTACTTTATTTTTTTTGAATATTTTTAATCAGGGAACATTCTATTTTGAGCTTGGATACAGTAATTGGTTCCACATGGAGACAGCAGCTGAACATATTCGTATTTTCTAGGGAGAAAGCTAGAGGAACTGCAGCAAACAAACATGATATTTCTGTTTGTATAGATGACATTTTATGCACTTGCATAACGAAAAGACTTTGCTTTGCTCCAAAACATTTTTACTGTGATATTCTCGGTCCATTGCATACGAATTCTAAACGACTTTTTCTGGATATGACTGGATGAAAACAGAAATATCCGGTTGTGTTTTGGCTAACTCAATCCGAAATATTTTGAAAGCCTCTGTGTTTGTGTTTTCTGGATATTATCGATGGACTTTATTGTTTTGAATATTTTTATCAGGGAATATTTAATTTTGTACCGTTGAAACTCTAATTGGTTCATCCTGGGGACACCAGCTCAACACATTCGTATTTTCTAGGGAGACTGCTAGAGGAACTGAGGCAAACAAACATGATATTTCTGTTTGTATAGATGACATTTTATGTACTTGCCTAACGAAAAGACTTTGCTTTTCTCCAAAACCATTTTTACTGTGAATTTCTCGGTCCATTGCATACGAATCCCACACCGGTTTTTCTGGATATGACTGGATGAAACCGGAAATATCCGGTTTTATTTTGGCTAACTCAATCCCAAATATTGCTACAGACTCTGTGTTTGTGTATTCCTGATATTATCCACAGACTTTATTGTTTTGAATGTTTTTTATCAGGAACATTTCATTTTGTACCGTTGAAACACTAATTGGCTCCAAATGGAGACACCAGCTCTACACATTCGTATTGTCTAGGGAGAAAGCCAGAGGAACTGTGGCAAACAAACATGATATTTCTGTTTGTATAGATGACATTTTATGCACTTGCCTAACGAAAAGACTTTGCTATTCTCCAAAACCATTTTTACTGTGATTTACTCAGTCCATTGCATACGAATTCCACACCAGTTTGTCCGGATATTACTGGATGAAACCGGAAATATCCGGTTATGTTTTGGCTAACTCAATCCGAAATATTGCTACAGCCTCTGTGTTTGTGTTTTCTGGATATTATCAATGGACTTTATCGTTTTGAAAGTTTTTAGTCAGGGAACATTTTATTTTGAGCTTGGATACAGTATTTGGTTCCACATGGAGACACCAGCTGAATATATTCGTATTTTCTAGGGAGAAAGCTAGAGGAACTGCGGCAAACAAACATGATATTTCTGTTTGTATAGATGACATTGTATGCATTTGCCTAATGAAAAGACTTTGCTTTTCTGCAAAACAATTTTTATTGTGATTTTCTTGGTCCACTGCATACGAATACCACACCAGTTTGTCCCGATATGACTGGATGAAACCAGAAATATCCGGTTGTGTTTTGGCTAACTCAATCCCAGATATTGCTACAGACTCTGTGTTTGTATTCCTGATATTATCCACAGACTTTATTGTTTTGAATGTTTTTTATCAGGGAACATTTAATTTTGTACCGTAGAAACTCTAATTGGTTCGTCGTGGTGACACCAGCTCTACACATTTGTATTTTCTAGGGAGAAAGCTAGAGGAACTGAGGCAAAGAAACATGACATTTCTGTTTGTATAGATGACATTTTATGCACTTTCCTAACGAAAAGACTTTGCTATTCTCCAAAACCATTTTTACTGTGATTTTCTCGGTCCATTGCATACAAATTCCACACCAGTTTGTCCGGATATGACTGGATGAAACCGGAAATTTCCGATTTTGTTTTGGCTAACTCAATCCCAGATATTGCTACAGCCTCTGTTTTTGTGTTTTCTGGATATTATCAATGGACTTTATTGTTTTGAAAGTTTTTTATCAGGGAACATTTTATTTTGAGATTAGATACAGTATTTGTTTCCACATGGAGACACCAGCTCTATATATTCGTATTTTCTAGGGAGAAAGCTAGAGGAACTGCGACAAACAAACATGATATTTCTGTTTGTATAGATGACATTCTATGCACTTGCCTAATGAAAAGACTTTGCTTTTCTACAAAACATTTTTTATTGTGATTTTCTCGGTCCACTGCATACAAATACCATACCAGTTTGTCCCGATATGACTGGATGAAACCGGAAATATCCACTTTTGTTTTGCCTAACTCAATCCCAGATATTTCTACAGACTCTGTGTTTGTGTATTCTTGATATTATCCACAGACTTTATTGTTTTGAATGTTTTTTATCAGGGAACCTTTAATTTTGTACTGTAGAAACACTAATTGGTTCGTCATGGGAACACCAGCTCTACACATTCGTATTTTCTAGGGAGAAAGCTAGAGGAACTGCGACAAACAAACATGATATTTCTGTTTGTATAGATGACATTTTATGCACTTGCCTAACGACGAGTTTGCTTTTCTCCAAAACCATTTTTACTGTGATTTTCTCGGTCCATTGCATGCGAATTCCACACAAGTTTGTCCGGATTGAGTGGATGAAACTGGAAATATCTGGTATTGTTTTGCCTAACTCAATCCCAGATATTTCTACAGCCTCTCTGTTTGTGTATTCCTGATATTATCCACGGACTTTATTGCTTTGAATGTTTTCTATCGGGGAATATTTTTTGTTGAGCTTGGATACAGTAATTGGTTCCACATGGAGACACCAGCTCTACACATTCGTATTTTCTAGGGAGAAAGCTTGCGGAACTGCGCCAAACAAACATGATATTTCTGTTTGTATAGATGACGTTTTATGCACTTGCCTAACGAAAAGACTTTGCTTTTCTCCAAAACTATTTTTACTTTGATTTTCTCGGTCCATTACATATGAATTCCAAGCGACTTTTTCCGGATATGACTGGATGAAACCGGAAATATCCGGTTGTGTATTGGCTAACTCAATCCGAAATATTGTGAAAGCCTCTGTGTTTATGTTTTCTGGATATTATCGATGGAGTTTATTGTTTTGAATATTTTTATCAGGGAACATTCAATTTTGTACCGTAGTAACTTCAATTGGTTCCACAAGGAGATACTAGCTGAACATATTCGTGTTTTCTGGGGAGAAAGCTTGAGGAACTGCAGCAAAGAAACATGATATTTCTGTTTGTATCGATGACATTTTATGCACTTGCCTAACGAAAAGATTGCTTTTCTCCAAAAGCATATTTACTGAGATTTTCTAGGTCATTGCATACGAATTCCACACCAGTTTGTTCAGATATGACTGGATGAAACCGGAAATATCAGTTGTGTTTTGGCTATCTCAATCAGAAATATTGTGAAAGCCTCTGTGTTTGTGTTTTCTGGATATTATCGATGGATCTTATTGTTTTTAATGTTTTTATCAGAGAACATTTAATTTTATACCATTGAAACACTAATTGGTTCATCATGGGGACACGAACTCTACACATTCGTATTTTCTAGGGAGAAAGCTTGAGGAACTGCGGCAAAGAAACATGATATTTCTGTTTGTATCGATGACATTTTAAGCACTTGCCTAAAGAAAAGACTTTGCTTTTCTCCAAAAACATTTTTCTGTGATTTTTTGGTACACTTCATATGAATTCAACACAAGTATTTCCGGATATGACTGGATAAAATCGGAAATATCCGGTTTTGTTTTGGCTAACTCAATCAAAGATATTGCAACAGCCTCTGTGCTTGTGTATTCCTGATATTATCCAGGGACTTCATTGTTTTGAATGTTTTTATCAGGGAACATTTAATTTTGTACCGTTAAACACTGATTGGTTCATCATGGAAACACCAGCTCTACACATTCGTATTTTCTAGGGAGAAAGCAAGAGGAACTGCGACAAACAAACATCATATTTCTGTTTGTATAGATGACATTTTATGCACTTGCCTAACGAAAAGACATTGCTTTTCTCCAAAACCATTTTTACTGTGATTTTCTCGGTCCAGTGCATACGAATTCCACACCATTTTACCGGATATAACTGTATGAAACAGGAAATATCCGGTTATGTTTTGGCTAACTCATCAAAGATATTGCTACAGACTCTATGTTTGAGCATTCCTTATATTATCCATGGACGTTATTGTTTTGAATGTTTTTTATCAGCGAACATTTAACTTTGTTCTTGGAAAACTAATTGGTTCCACATGGAGACACCAGCTCTACAATTTTGTATTTTTTAGGGAGAAACCTAGAGGAACTGTGGCAAACAAACATAATATTTCTATTTGTATCAATGACATTTTATGCACTTGCCTAACGAAAAGGCTTTGCTTTTCTCCAAAACCATTTTTATTTTGATTTTCTCAGTACACATCATTGAATTCCGCACCAGTTTCTCCAGATATGACTGGATGAAAACAGAAATATGGTTTTGTTTTGGCTAACTGAATCCGAAATATTGTGAAAGCCTCTGTGTTTGTGTTTTCTGGATATTATCAAGGGACTTTATTTTTTTCAATATTTTTTATTGGGGAACGTTTAATTTTGAGCTTGGATACAGTAGTTGGTTCCACATGGAGACACCAGCTCTACACATTCCTATTTTCTAGGGAGAAAGCTAGAGGATTTGCGACAAACAAACATGATATTTCTGTTTGTATAGATGACATTTTATGCACGTGCCTAACGAAAAGACTGTTTTTCTGCAAAACCATTTTTACTGTGATTTTCTAAGTCCATTGCATACGAATTCCACACTAGTGTATGGATATAACCGGATGAAACCAGAAATATCCGGTTTTGTTTTGGCTAACTCAATCCCAGATATTGCAACAGCCTCTGTGTTTGTGTATTCCTGATATTATCCACGAATTTATTGTTTTGAAACTTTTATCAGCGAACATTTAACTTTGTGCTTGGAATCACTAATTGGTTCCACATGGAGACACTAGCTCTACACATTCGTATTTTCTAGGGAGAATGCTAGATGAACTGCGGCAAACAAACAAGATATTTCTATTTGTATAGATGACATTTTATGCACTTGCATAACGAAAAGACTTTGCTTTTCTCCAAAACCATTTTTACTGTGATTTTTTTGCTTCATTGCATACGGATTCCACACCACTTTGTCCGGATATGACTGGATGAAAACAGAAATTCCCGGTTGTGTTTTTGCTAACTCAATCCGAAATATTGCTACAGCCTCTGTGTTTGTATATTCCTGATATTATTCACGTACTTTATTGTTTCTAATGTTTTTTATCGGGGAACATTTTATTTTGAGCTTGGATACAGTAGTTGGTTCCACATGGAGACACCAGCTGAACATATTCATATTTTCTAGGGAGAAAGCTAGAGGAACTGAAACAAACAAACATGATATTTCTGTTTGTATAGATGAAATTTTATGTACTTGCCTAACGAGAAGACTTTGCTTTTCTCCAATACCATTTTTACTGTGATTTTCTCGGTCCATTGCATATGAATTCCAAACGATAATATCCGGTTTTGTTTTGGCTAACTCAATCCGAAATATTGCTACAGCCTCTGTGTTTGTGTATTCCTGATATTATCAATGGACTTTATTTTTTTTTGAATGTTTTTTATCAGGGAACATTTTATTTTGATCTTTTTTTTTTTAATCCTTATGGAAGACACTTTATTTTTTTATTTTTTATTTTTTTTTAACTTTGATTTAATGAATATAAATTTCCAGTGTACAACTTATGGATTACAATGGCTTCACCCTCCCATAATTCCCCTCCCACCCGCAACCCTCCCCTCTCCCACTCCCTCTCCCTTTCCATTTTCATCAAGATTCATTTTCAATTCTCCTTATATACAGAAGATCAATTTAGTATAAAGATTTCAACAGTTTGCACCCACATTGAAACAGAATGTGAAACATACTGTTTGAGTACTAGTTATAGCATTAAATCACAATGTACAGCACATTAAGGACAGAGATCCCACATGAGGAGCAAGTGCATAGTGGCTCCTGTTGTTGACGCAAAAAATTGACACTCTAGATTATGGCGCCAGTAACCACCCTAGGCTGTTGTCATGAGTTGCCAAGGCTATGGAAGCCTTCCAAGTTCGCCAACTCTGATCATAGTTAGACAAGTTCATAAAAGACAGAGTGAGGATAGTAACCAATGATCCTAAGAGTGGCATTTTTCCGGTTTGAACAATTATACAGCATTAAGTGGAGAAGAGGACCATCAGTACACACAGGTTGGGAGTAGAGCCATTGGTGGTAGTGCAGAGGTTATGATTACAAAGGAATGAGGCCCAAGTGCACTAGACAGGGCCTAGAACAAAGGACAGAGTCATTATTAGAAGAGCTAAGAAAGGTGCTGTCTAAGCTACAAGTAATTTTTCTGATTGAGAGGCAAATAGAACCTGACAGAAGGGGCTTGATAATAATCTGGTGGGCTTTAGGCCTTGTAAATTCAGAGGCCCAGACCTATCTATCTCTTCACATGGGGTATAACCTAAGGGAGGTGTGAACCTCCTAGGGGAAGGCACTCTGTTGACTTTCATTACTTGGCTGGCCTGGGAGGAGAGCTGGCCAGGTAAAGGCAGGTGGCATCTCTAACAAGAAATTTACAGTTCTGCCTGCAATGTTGCTGACCCTACTTGGCCATCCCCTCAGCTGCAGTGGTCACTTTGGAAGTTGGGCTGAGTGAAGGGCTTTTCAGCTTAGAGCCAATAAGATCTGTGGCTCTGACCTGGGCATCCTTCGACTCCAGGACAGGTCCATTTCCAGTGATCCAACTCTTGGCAGAGCTGCCAGAGCTCTTCACAAGCTGACTTCTGCTGAAGCCCAGGCTTACCACATTGAAAGCCACTGCAGTGCACTGGCCTGTTGGGTCTCCTTGAGGGCAGATCACTGTACAGAATAGCCATTAATAGGCCTGCCACCCATTGCTTCTGATGCCTAGCTTTCTTTTCCTCCTGGTTTTTGTTAAAGCAGAGCAGAGGATGCAAGTCAAGGGAGTGCTCAAGTCCCATCTCTAAACTTCGGTGGCCTGAACTACAAGTCTATAGTCACAGGCATGTTCTGTAGTAGTTTTTCTAAGGTAGACAATGCCCATGAGGAAAATTATATTCTCACTTAAAAACTTTCTTTCGCTTTGGTCTGAAAGGGAGGTTTTTTCTACTTACTGTATACTTCGCTGATGGCCAAGTGAATCTAGCTATGAGATTATTATTTAAGTTCTTATTTTGGCTATGCTATTACAGAAAAATGTTAGCCATCTCTTTTATAAGGTCTAAAGATTAAATTGTGCGTCCTACAGATTCCTTTATAATAGAATTAGTTTCCTACCTTGAAGAGAATAGAGAAATGAAAGAACAAGTTGGGCTTAGAATAGAGAAATTAGGGAGCAAGTCCTAGATCGCTTGCTGACAATAGCAATATCACATGAATACTTAGCAAACTGTTGCAGCCATTAGATAACAACTTAAGAAAACATTTACCAGAAGGTCCAATGCCTTCTATAAATTTTAAGAATCATGTATTTGGGCCGGCGCCGCGGCTCACTAGGCTAATCCTCCGCCTTGCGGCGCCGGCACACCGGGTTCTAGTCTGGTCGGGGCACCAATCCTGTCCCGGTTGCCCCTCTTCCAGGCC